>NC_057933.1:65983097-66283097 GCF_018555375.3 Anguilla rostrata
ATGTGTCCGCCACGCCTCACTGTAGTCCCCCAAAGAGATGGATTGCCCACCACCTGACACAATATCGCCTGAGAATATTATAAAGATTGGGAAAAAGTGATAAGCAGAGGGAAAGCGAAAGAGGGAGACCAGGAGGGAGGGAAACAGTGATAAGGGAAGAGAAAAAAACCTGTTAGAGGCAAAGTGTAAGTTTGACTAGTTTGGTAGGGTACAGAACAATGGCTTGGGTAGGGAGAGTGCTACCGGTGTATGAGTGTGGCCTCCCAGCAAAGTCTGACCACTTCTTCACCAGGGCCTCCCGGATCATCTCAGCACTGCTCAACACAACTATGGCTGAAAGACACATGTACACATTCACTCAGTCAAAGCCTCAGATCTGAGCACTTGTTCCAATACACTCAATTCATTACACGCATCTCATCAGGGGTCTACTTTTGGCATTTTAAAAGCTCATCAATCAAGTTAATGCAAATTAACTTTTATCACACCGCACTGCTTGAAGATAAACTTTAGTGTGGGATTTTTCATCAGTCCCCATTTCGCTAATTTTTGACTGACGCAAGTGTAAAGTGGGCGGCGCTTGTCTGCTACAGATGAGAGGCCTTGAAATGCACCAACACCCCCTGACTAAACCCACCTGAAGTACAAGATGACATATAGACATGTGACAAAGAACAGTGACCAATTCCTACAGAAAGCAAATGACATACGTTTTAGGGCCAAATTCATTGGATTAACTATTTATATATATGTGTGTGCATATATATATATATATATATGTATGTCACCGTTCACATCTGTGGTTGTATTAGTAATTTTTTCACTAAAATTTCTCTATAATTCGAGCAAAAAGCTTATTAATTACTGAGGTAATAATTTAACCCCCTGCCCCCTGACACACAACACTGCCAAATGATGCATACATCATGACGTTGAAGGGTTAACACCTTACTTGTGTTGCCACAGTAGAGTCTGTAGATGTTGCCATAGTGGTGAGCCAGAGAGGTCAGATGATTGGGGAGGTGGTCCCGTGTCAGCTCCAACATGTTGCCCAGAAGAGGGAGGGAGGTGGGGCCAGGGAGGGAGGGGGAGAGAGTGTGGGGAAGAAGCTGGTTGAGTGGGTAAAGGAGTGTGGAACCAACAACTGAGTGGAGATAAAAGACAAAAAATGACTAAAAATACAAGTGAACCTCATATGGCTTTATCAAAGCAGTGAAAATAAAATCTACTACCAGCAAACAGACTATACATTAACAGCATTAACAGTAATGGCTGGATATTATAAAGTAACAATCTACTAAGTGAGTATACAATGGGTATGATGCACATGAATACACATCAATATATCAGAAGCATGTGTATTTGGTCATGAAATTTGAACGATGTCCTGCGGTTCACCTTAAAATAAAATTTCATACAGAAATCATAGTTTGAAATTGATAAAACAGTCTGCTTTCTGGGAAGTCGAAGGAAGTCTGATAATGAAACAGAGGTAAAGTGTACAAAGTGACATAGCAAACAAGATGCCAAAGGAATGGCACTGGGAAAGCATAAATACTGTACAAATAAACTATATGTCCAACAAGCCACTTCCCCTCCATTTTATTTTCCTATATTACTATTTAACTTACCCAGGCCTGAAAACGCAGTGACACTTACCGTTTGATTGCGAGCATAGCTTCTGATCAGTCTGTCTGGGGTAATAAACAAACACTAACCACAGTACACACAGCACGACTGCTGTACCCGCACCCACAAATGTCATGCAGACTGGCATCACATTAATAGGTTATCACTCGAAAAGAGCAGAGACCACTGCACAATCTCTACTCCTTTTATATTCTCTCAGTCTCTCCCAACTCCTCCATCTCGGTCTCTTTTCGAGTGATCTGCTGACATGTGTCCTCTTACTCAAGGGTGAATAAATATTATTTCAACCAGCAGAGTCATGTGATTTTCTCATAGCCACCGTGAAGTGAACACCAAGACCACAAGGACATGTTATGATAGACATGCTGTTTTTTCCAGTTTGAAAAAACAAAATAACATACATAATCTGGACCTTACACTAACAACAAAATACAGATTTCACACCTGAAAGGACAAATTAAAGGATGAGCTATTGGAAAGACACTGATTGATTGAAAGCCATAAAACTTATAGTGTAATGCTACTCTATACAAGGTGGAAAGTGTAGCTTCACACAGGAGTTCTTACCAATTGCTACATATTCTACAAATATTACTCCATTTCAGGAAAATTTAATACACCTGACCATCTAAAATGTGAATCAAAAACAAAAATATGTAAAAATATAAATTTAAATAGCTTTTTCCCCATCAAGTGAGAGTATATTCTGAGGAGAAAGAGAGAGAGAGAGAGAGAGAGAGAGAGAGCGAGCAGGCTAATGTAATGTTTACTGGAGGTTATATAAATAGTTTTGAACAGGATGACTGGAATTATGGGAGACAAGGGGAGTCAGGGACATTCCAGTACAACCTTGAGCAAGGCATAGAAATTTGGACCACAGTTAAATTCCATTCCTGCTAAGTAGTTTTTAACAAAATATCCATTCATCCATTTTTGTAAACCAAAGCATGCAGTGGGCAAGAGGCAGAAATACACCCTGAACAGGCCGCCAATTATTCGCTGGGCCCACGCATCATTCACAGCTACAGAACATTTCTCCAAACACCCTCAAAACAGGCTACAACTAGACTCCAAACTGTTTACTTCACATAAGCTATACATAGCCTACTTGGACTGTGGGTGGAAACCCATGCGGACATCAAAAAAATGTACATGAGAAGGACATGCAAAGGCCCTTGGTCAGGATTTGATTTCAGTACCTTCTTGCTGTGAAGCGACAGTGTTATTCACTGCACACCACACTACCCCAATGTAAAACAACACAGACAAAAACAATGGCGAGATAGAATGAACGTTTAAAGTACCATATCTGGTACATCTTTAACACTGCTTTATTAAACTGGAGAAATCCTGGGGGGGCGTTAACAACAAAAACACCAAGCAATTCTAAACCAAAAGCACAGTAACGACAACACCTTGAAAACACCCACATGGCTGAGTGTGTACTGAGATCTCCACATTCCAGCAACATACTTCCCATAGTTGCAGTATGCAGTACCAACAGACCGAGGAAACAGTGCATATTGATTTCATATTCAATGAACAGTGACACACTCGGAAAAAAAACAGTTGCAGAAATAAAATGCATGGGGAAAAACCATAAAATGAATAACATGGAAAACCTGTACACACAACGTAGGGATTAATGGCCCTCATTCACAAAATATTTCTTAAATTCTTATTTTGTTCTTCATAAAAGTTCCTATGAAAAAAAAAATCAACATGGGATTCATGAAACATGCACAGACCTTCAATTTTGTTTCTGACAGTTTATGGGATGGCATTTAGAAAAGAGATTTGGCTGTAACCATGGCAGTAAATCTGTGTATGTATGTGTCCGGGTGTATACATGGCTGTGTGTATAGTCAGTGTGTGTGCACAGTGGAGTTGTGTTGTGTGTGCCTGCGTATGTGTTAGGAGTGCATGCATTAGCATGTGTTAGAATGCATAAGCATGCATGCGCCAGTATGGCATACGTGCATGTGTGTCTGTGTGTGTTTGTTTGTGTGTGTGTGCGTATGTGAGTGTGTGTAATTTGAATAGTAGTGTGTGTGTGGAAGGGTCTCTCTCTCTGTATCTCTCTCTCCCTCTCTCGCTCTCTTTCGCTCTGTTTCTCCCTCTTTCGGGCTGCCTGTCTAGCTGTGAGTCCGGGATGGAAAGGAGGCTGGCCGCAGCTTCATCTCGGTGAAGGCGATGGAGGACTCCTTGCCTTTCCAATCAGACCAGATCACACCCTGAAACACAGAACAGGAGCTGTCACTAACCAGCTGCCACATATACATGCTGCCAAGGTCACTAAAGGGAAGTCATTCTATTCTAATCTGACACTGTCCTATGTAATGTAGCGCTTCACGTCAGAGACCGTACTCACATTTAAATACAGGAGAATGGGTATCATTTCAAAGCCACTGCAAACTCCATACCATAATAGGATTACACACACTACTATCAATCACTGTGCTTTGATTAAGAAAGTCAGCCCTAGTAAACTCACGAACTAAACCCACATACACTTTGAGAGTACCTGGTACTTCAAAGTGAGGCGTTGTTAAGGAGGCTATAGATACTGTAAGGTTCATTAAGATGACTGAAGAGCCCTGTGCAGTACCTGGTGGGTGGTGCCAGTGCTGTAGAGGCCGTTGATGTTGGTTTTTTGGCAGTTCTTATGCCACCAGCCTCCCCTGTAGTTTATGGCACAGTGGGTACTGATGGGGAGGGGGTCTTTGTCATGTGTGGAGAATGGGCGGCCACCGTAATATCTCATGGAGTCCCCTAAACAGAGCAAGTGCGGGAGGGGGTTTAACTTTTCTTAAGAATAATGTTTCTCTGCAGTAGTTCTGGATTCTAGTGTATTCTTATGTACAGTAAAGCAGGAATTAAAAATGTAAAAGTCCCACCGTTTTAAAAAGTTGCTAAGTTTTGTATATTAATATATCTTTAATTTACCATAATTCTCTCTGGCTGTCCTTTTCTCCTCATTTTGCCCCAAACTGTACTGTATATCTCCCATTCTTTCTCTCTATTTCTCATTTCTTTCCCTCCCTCTTCCCCAGCTTCTTACCAGCAGTACCCGAGTACCCAGACACTCTGAGTGCATAGTGCTTTCTCTGACCATCGATGTAGAAGAAGGAATAGTGGGCATAGGCAGACTCCGCCCCTGCACGAAGATCCACACGCAGGGCCATGGGTCTAAGGCTGGTGAGATTGTGAATATTCTCATTGCCTGCAGGGAGAAAGAAAGAAGGCTTTATAGTTTCATATGTCCTGTTGACTCTACCAGGCCTGCAGGGACCTTAATATTTACTTTCAGCATTTATATATATATATATATATATATATATATATATATACACACACACAATCTAAACTTCACAGCAAACTGTTCAGAGTTCAGGGTATATTTTATCGAGTGTGCACTCATGTAAACTCATCTCTTGAGCTGAACCCTGGATTTTACTATGGCGGTACTTAGTGAATATGATTATCTGCAATTTAAATGTGACTGATTGCATAACATAAATGCTTTTGAGTTTCATATGCAGCGACAAACAAACAATAAAATCATCCACAACATCAGGATATTGAGAAATACATTTGAATATTACCAAGCCAGAATTCCCCACTCAAATTGCCAAAGCCATAGCTGTAGTCATTCCATCCTCTGAAGAAATTTGTCACCCCATTCATCCTCCTCTGGAAGACCTGAATAACACATGCACACTGTTATGAGAAGGAAAGCCGAATTTACATTGTGTTATCACACTTGTACAACACAAGTGGAAAATGTAAGGTACAAACAAAGAAGTGATAAATATTTACATGTTTAAACACTTCAAAAGACAGCTACCAGTGAGCACTAGAGCCATGACTTTCACAAATCTGTGATACAATCCATAACAAGAGCCAGTCAGCACACTGGGCAAAAGAGCCTGATCACTCATACAAGTAAACAATCAAGCTTTAATTCTTGACTCAAGAGGCTGGACTCTCTCACACACTATGTTCCTCGGCCTGTGGCAGCACACGCAGAGTGTGAGTGTGGGCATCTTACACACTGGCCCTCCTCAGTCCCACACACAGTCTCTGCTCTCATACCGTCCAGCCTCCTCCATCCGTCTCCATGTCACAGTAGACCCACACCGGCCTCCCCTGCCTTCCTGCAGGAAAGACCTCCACCTCTCCTGACTGCTGCATCCCGTTCAGCAGCTCCTGGGAGCAGTCGGTGGGGAAGGGGAAGAGCAGAGACCCTGAGGGAGAGACCACATGCTCACATTGACCTGACAAAAGGGGATTGCTTTATCATACCAAAAGCATCCTCGTGCATATGCCACATGAGCATCCTTACTCTGTGCCCTTGCTCATACTCAATCAATTTCACATCTACGAGCACAGTTTTGTACATATATATAAGTGTAACACAAGATGAGTAACACTGCTCCAGACTAATGCAGCAGAAATATGTACAGGATACAACATAACACAAACACTCACCTGTTTTAAACTCTGTGGACATGACAGTAATATACCGTCCATTCCTCTCTCCCTGTACTTGCACGGTATACTTTGACAAAGGACTCAGTCCAGTCAGTTTGAATTTGGTCATGGTGGAGGCAAGGGTCACTTCCTGAGAAGACCATGGGAAATTGAGTTTTTATTCCCTGTTTATTTAACAGTTGCCATCCATTCATCAATGTTTGTACTTACTTTTTCCCACAATTTACAATACAAAGGAACTTACATCTCTACTAAATTTTCTACTTTTGTATCCTTGACATTGTGATCATACACCAATGTAAAATAGAGATGTATCTATTATTTTCAAACAGGGCCCCAAACTTAGATGTATTTTATATTAATAAAAAACAAAGAGGGTAAAAACACAAAAAGTCGACATTGAAAATTACTTAAACATGCACAGCACTTGAGAAATAGACTTGTGGGAATTTTTAAATGCGAGCTGTAATAAGCTTATCTCTCACTCACCTTTGCCTCTTGTCCAGCCCTCTGATATGTAAGTCTGTAGCTTGTAACTACCATATTAGGTGATTTCCATGACAACACAACAGTCCGTGGAGTCAATTGACTGACCGACATTTCTTGAGGGACCTCCACCCTTCTAATACCACTTCCTGTGAGGCAAAAACACTTCAGTCATAAGATGCCCTGCTGGCAGGTGAAATGATTAAATCACTCGGATTATCAAATATGTAAATTTATTACATAAAAATTGATTGGCATAAAGGCATGGATGTGTTTTGACTAACCATTGTAACACAGTTTGTGTGTGTATGTGTATGTGTATTTATGTGTGTATGTGCATGTGTGTGTGCATGTGTGTGTGTGTGAGGACTAACCTCCAGCCGTGGTAAAGGTGGTGGTGGTCCCAGTGCTTTGCAGGCTATCTAGTTGACTGGTGACTGTGACAATATAGACCGTCCCACTAAGGAGACCCTTCAGCTGATGCTCAGCATTATTGCCTGAGACCTTGACCGTTATATCTGGCACTGAGGAAGAGAGAGACAGATAATGATATCAGTATCTGTTATACATAAAGTATGAATAAATAAAAAAAAGAAACTGACAGGCCAATAACAGCCCTCTGCACTGATACCCTTGACTAATGTAAACACACAAAAGAGAGAGGTGGCACTCACCCTTTTCAGACCCAAAAATGATGATGTACCGATCAACTTTTGCCATGGCAGGTTTCCACACCAACAGTGCCTTGGTGTCAGTGACATTGACAGCCTGGAGGCCCGTGGGTGGGTCAGGGACTGGGATTGGGAGATAAAACCAGTGAGTGATAGCAAGAGAAAGAGAAAGAGAGAAAGAAAAAAGCAAGAAACTGATAGGGTGGTGGTGACAACAGCTATCTGTATCTTGTATCATTGAAATAACAAAAAAAAAGTACATCAGTCTTTTACCTGTGATGACAAGGCCCTTGACTGGGTCACTCTCCTTCAAGCTCAGCACAGAAACCACACTGACCTCATAGGATGAGCCAGGAGACAGCTGAGAGAGAGTCACACTGGAATGGTTTGTATCAGCTGACACAGAGATAGACTCCCCTGTAGAGAAATATATACTCAACATGCAAAATAACATGATTTGGACAGAATTGCAATTAATTGGACTCCTGAGGACTGTGCAAAAACATACAAAAAGCATATCCCTAAGAGAAGAAAGAACAAATTTGGAGCGTAGTTACACCACCAGTCTCACCGTCTTCGGTATTGGTGTAGGTGACCTTAAAGCCAGTAATGGGGCCTTTTGGTTTTGCCCAGGACACAGAGAGAGAAGAGTCTGTCACATTGCTAAACAACAGTTCAGAGGGAGATTCTGGACCTGGCAGAGAGGTTGGAAGGTGAAGACAGAAATGGAAAAAACCAGTATCATCAGTCACAAGGACACAAACACTGCACCAGGAACTCACAGGAAAAGTACATTCAATATTTATGCCTGAACAGTTTTTAAACTGCATTAGTATAAACAAAACCAAGATCTTGTAAAAACGACTTTGGTTCCTGGTGAAAAGTGTTTGGAAACACCTTGTCTAGTACTTTAAATTACAATTACTTATTCCATCGACAAATATTTAAAACATTAAAATCCTCAAACACAGCCTTGATTATAAATTACTTATTGCACTGTTACTGGGGGGTATAAGTGAAAATGCAGAGTTTAGAGGTACCTGTGGTGATGGTAACATGGTGGATTTTGGATTGCAGTCCTGAACTCATCCCAAACAGCGTCAGGGAGTAACGAGTATGAGGCTGAAGGTTCCGGAAGGTTAGGGATCGTGCATTTCCTGGAATAACCTGTGATACTTTCTTATTGTTCTTGGAACTGGTGCTGTCGTGGGATTTAGTAGGGAACTGATGTGTATGGTTACCCCCACCACTCTTTCCATAGCTGTAAGTTATGTTCCTTTGGACAGTACTTTGAGCACTGTCCTCTTTTGTCCGCATTTCACTTCTTTCTTCTTCCTCTTCCTCTGTGTTCTCTTCTTCCCCCTTCTCATCACCACTCCCTAGAGCATACTCCCTTCTGGTCACCACAAAACTTTGGAACATTCCTTGTGGGACTTCCCAAATTATAATGAACCCCCTGGAGGTTATGTTTCGTACTTCAACAGAATATAGGGTTGAACCCATATTTCTGGTTCTGCTGCTTGTTATGTCGGTTTGGGGTATATCCGTTTTGAAAGTGTTTTTGTGGTGAGTTGAAGGTTTTATCATTGCTTTGACGCCGGTTTGACTTGAGGTGTCCTTATGACCAATTTTACCATGAATATGTCTTGTTTGACTGCTACTATAAAATGGAGCACTGGAGCTTATCTTAGTGGCCCTGTCTATCTGAACAGCACTAAGGCTGCTCTGTACTCCCTGAGTACCCTTTCTGATTATACTACTGTCATTTTTTAGTCTAACCATGTGATTACCTCCAGTCTCAAGCTCTCTGTCTTCTGACTGGGCTTGCATAAGTTGGCCTATTGCTATCTTGTGTGAAAACTCTGTCTTGGTGACATTTGCCATTTGGGACACTTGCTTAGCATTGTTCTCCTTGTCTTTCTCTGAAATGGTTTGGTTAGCTTTTGTGGTGGATTTTGTCCCAGGCGTCTTCAGATCAGGCTTGGAAAGTACTTTTGAATGGTGTTTGGAGTCAAGTCTGGAATCAGGCCGAGTGACTTTGCTCCACTCCTCTGGGCCTCTAGTCGCATCTTGTTTCAGCAGAGTCTGACTCGTTACTTTCCTCCGCCCTTGAGCAGTCACCCCAGTTCCTCCACCTGCACTTGCTGTTCTGAGTGTTACTGCTTCAGACCCAAGCACAGTTTTTTCAATCCTGTGTGTGGTTGTGACATCTGTTTTCTTGTATGTGTCTTGCTTTGTTTTACTGCTATGGTCCCCTGTCCTTGATCTCTTTTCATTGTCCTTTTTTTTCACTTCCTCATTTTTAACAAATAATGTTTTGTGCAGTGTGGTCTTGTTAGTTTTCTTTTCAGTGATGATATCGCCCTCTGGTTGCAGCTTTGTTATCACAGTTTCCACAATCATCTTGTTAAATACATTTTTGCTATTGCCTAAGGATATGAGAGAGCCAAATTTTAGAGACATGTTTAAATATGAACATTTTTCTAAGGCCCAGTAAGGGATATAGCATTGGATAGCTATTTGATTAAATCCTAGACAGGCTAACTACATCGCCCTCACTGAAAACAAGAAAATGCCACAGAAATATCATCCAAAAGCCTTACCAGGTACAGCCTGTATTCTGATTGGTTGGCTTTGACTTCTTCCCTTCCGTGCTATCAGAGTGATGTAATACAAACGCCCCTCCTCCAAGCCATCAATATTGGCCGCATCTGTATCAGGGGGTAGAGTTGTTTCCTGGCCTTCATTTTTTCTATCCTTTGTCTCTGTCAAACTGGGTGAGATGGAGAGGTGGTAACTGTCAATATCTCCCATTGGTGACTCCCATTGGACAAGTACAGATGTTTGAGTTGTCTTTAAAATATGAAGATTCCTTGGACCAGAGATGTCTGAAAAGAAAAAAGGGATATAATGTAAATTCAAATGTGAAAAATCTGAGAAATAATACTAATTCAAGGAACAATTTAATTTCAATATGGTAAGGTAGAGTAAGAAGCTGAGGTTGAGGTGGGACAATTTTTCACATTTTATCTTTAAATTTTAAGGATTTGTTCAAGGCTCCATGTCACAATATGTAAGTATGTAAATATGTCAGGTCTAGTTCATTTCTAGGGCGATGGCCCACACAGCCTTTAGTGGACCACAATGCTATGCTGGCACAGAGTCACACTCCAATGTATAGAATCTGCAGAAAAACTGATAACATTTATCTAACAAATATTCAGCAAGATGCCTGTGGATATAATAGAGGCAGAAATGACTACCAGACCCATGAATCCAGTTTAATCACAGACTCACCAGTAGTGAACTCAGTGATACTCTCCGGCCCCATCTTCCCATCTCTCTCCCCTCTGATTGACACTTTGTACTTTTGACCAGCAGCCAATCCAGTTTGAGTGACTCTGGTAAGCCTGCCTCCCACTTTGTGTGTTATTGCTTCATCTCCCTCCTTCTGTGATAGAAATTAGAAAAGCACAGTACATTGATAGCCTCATACTGAAAGCAAAATTGTCTTGACAGCTATCAACCTAGACCGACCTCTGACTATGTAAGACCAAAATGTCATAGCAATACTAATTAGGACAAATTAGGAAAAACAACAAAATGCAGCAATGCATTTCAGCTTTTTATAGAAGTATCTGTGAGGTAAATCTAAAACGTAACAGATAACAAAGCTCACAATCACAAATAAACAATGCGTTGGCCCTCATAAGCAGGTGCTGCAATAACAAAGTCTGAGAGAATTCTGTGCAGCGATGATGGCACACTGACAGAACTTCCAGTGTGCACTGTTCTCTAAAAAATGATTTTTTAAAAACTGTACCAAAGAGAGTAACATTTATCTTCTAGTGACACTGTGGTTATGGAAGAATTACCTGGCTTTTGAAAGTGATGTGGTAGGCGCTGTACTGGACAGAAGGTTGGGTCCAGAACAGAGTGACAGAAGAGTCAGTTATATCTCTGCTCCGAAGATGAACAGAACCAGATGGAGCTGAGTGAAGAGAAGTGATTTTTTAAAATAAAAAAATAGGTATAATTTCATCTTATGCTTGCTATTATGTTAATTGCTTCAATATTTACATGGACGGCGGTATGTTAAGATGACCTTCCATTGGTCTTCAGAATGAAAAAATTATTCAAAGCTTTGAGTTGCTAATTATAGAGGGGCTACAATTCAGTTCTAGCAAAATTGTATGCTTGTGGCCAGCACAACTTTTAGTGGAACACAGTGCTGTCCCAGGATCATGTTTGGGTTCCCTACCCCTATTGTATACAATCTGCTGTAGGTCCCTGATAAAAACAAATGAGTAAATTATTTAACATAAGTACAAGAAATTCATTTAATGTGTTACACTCAAAATGGCTACCAGACCCATGAGCCCAGTTTCCCCACAGACTCACCAGTCGTGAACTCAGTGGTGCTCTCTGGTCCCATCTTCCCATCTCTCTCCCCTCTGATTGACACCTTGTACTTCTGACCAGCAGCCAGTCCAGTCTGAGTGAAGTTGGTGATTCTTCTTCCAACTTTCGCTGATATAATTTTATCATCCTCTCCCTGTACAAACAAAAAAACACAACAACAAAAAAGTGAACACGCCTCATCATTGACAAAAAAAAAGATTTTTGAAAAATTACGATTACGAAAGCAAATAATTCCTCTAGGAGAAATCTATCTGGAATAGGCTTCACCTTGTTTTTGAAAGTGATGTGGTAGGTGCTGTACTGGACAGAAGGTTGGGTCCAGAACAGAGTGACAGATGAGTCTGTTATGTCTCTGCTCCGAAGATGGACAGAGCCAGAGGGAGCTGCTTGGGGAAAAATGCCGATTACACACGTTATATACAAGGCAAAAAATGTTTTTGACTGATATGACTAGTTGCAAAAATGTTATGTTAACATACTGATGCATGCATGCCCAGGGGTAGTATGCTGTACAAACTACGTTTTGGGTCTAACTGAATACATGACCAAAAGATGCGAAATGTCTACACAGAAACAGTTCTGCAGGATCTCCGTGGAAGCAACAGAGCCAAAATGGTTGTCAGACTCATGACTCCACTATTATCACAGACTCACCAGTAGTAAACTCAGTGGTGCTCTCTGGTCCCATCTTCCCATCTCTCTTCCCTCTGATTGACACCTTGTACTTCTGACCAGCAGCCAATCCAGTTTGAGTGAAGCTGGTGAGCCTCCCTTCTACTTTGGCTTGAATCATTTTATCTCCCTCTCTCTGTGTTTAACAGAAACAGGTGATGCAAGATTTTGTATAGGTCCTCACTTACAGAAATGGACTAACCAAACTATTGTAAAATCAAAAATCCAGTCAGAAAAATTAACTGGAACTGATCTTATATTTTACACAAGCACAATATCTTAAGCTTGGATCACTCAGGGATATTGAAGCTATGGAGACTTTACCTGGCTTTTGAAAGTGATGTGGTAGGTGCTGTACTGGACAGAAGGTTGGGTCCAGAACAGAGTGACAGATGAGTCTGTTGCATCTCTTGTCTGGAGATATATGAAGCCAGAGGGAACTGTGTGGAGATGAACAGGATATGTACATTTTATGGAGGTCAACCAAGACTGACCACAGCCTATAGCCTGTGCAATTACAGGCATTTCATGTGTACATATATGTACTGTATTAAGAGAAGTAGAGGGACGTATAAAAGTGAGAACACAATGTAAATGAATAGGCTCACCAGTTGTGAACTCAATGTTGTTCTCTGGTCCCATCTTCCCATCTCTCTCTCCTCTGATTGATACCTTGTACTTCTGACCAGCAGCCAATCCAGTCTGAGTGAAGCTGAGGGCCCTTCCGCCAACTTTAGCTGTTATCATTTTCTCTCTCTCTCTCTGTGCATACAAGAAAACACAACAACAAAAAGGATGAAGTGCCAAAATTGATTTAAAAAATAGATTAGGAAAGCAAATAATTCCTCTGAAAGAAATGTATCTGAAATAGGCTTTACCTGACTTTTAAAAGTGATGTGGTATGTGCTGTACTGGACAGAAGGTTGGGTCCAGAAAAGAGTGACAGAAGAGTCTGTTATATCTTTGCTCCTAAAATGGACCGAGCCTGAGAGAGCTGGTTGAAGAAAAATGAGGGTAATGCCATTTATATAAAAAGATAAAAACCATTATTGACTGATGAGATGTTACAGAAATGTTTGGTTCACACATATATGCATATAAGCCCAGGGGATCTGATGACAAATAAGACAAAAAGTTGCTATATATATATATATATATATATACTGACACAGACCAGCAGGATATGTGGGAAAGCAACAGAGCCAAAATAGCAGCCAGACTCATGACACCAGTGTTATCACAGACTCACCAGTCATGAACTCAGTGGTGCTCTCTGGTCCCATCTTCCCATCTCTCTCTCCTCTGATTGATACCTTATACTTCTGACCAGCAGCCAGTCCAGTCTGACTGAAGCTGGTGAGCCTCCCTCCAACTTTTGTTGTTAGTATTTTATCTCCCACTTTCTGTATAGAGGAAACAGACTGAAAAGGTATGTACTTCTTCACTGACAAAAAAGATACAAAAACAAAACAAAACACAAAAAAAAAACAAACAAAAAAAAATAATAATAAGTTGATTGGGCTATTCTAAATGAAAAACTGGACTCACAGCCACTATGCAAGATCACAATTGCACAGACAAGCTAAATTGGTGAAGACAAAATTAATAGTGCTAAAATAAAACAAAACACAGATTCCTGCATTTCCTGTCTCTGGTTATTTATATATCTGTTATATATATATATAAAAAGGTATAGATCATAAAATAGAAAAATGACAGAAAACTACAATACATTTGCCCTGAAATGTCGGTGGTAGCAAGATCTGAGACACAGTTCTGCCACAGGATGATGACACACCAACTGACTGAGCTTCCAGTAAGTGTTGGTCTATAAAAATTGTATTCAAGCATATGAAATTGTTTGGATATCCCAGTGACACCAAGTGTGTGGAGACTTTACCTGGCTTTTGAAAGTGATGTGGTAGGTGCTGTACAGGACAGAAGGTTGGGTCCAGAATAGTAAGACAGAAGAGTCTGTTATATCTCTGCTCCAGAGATGGACAGTGCCAGAGGGAGCTGAGTTGGAGAAATATGTGGGTCATGGATTTTATATACTAGGCTAAAACACATTATTAACTGATATAAGAAGTTACAGAAATGTTGTGAAGACATTTATGCACATATGCCCAGTGTATTATCCTGTACAAACTCTGCTTTAGGTCTGATTGAAAATATAATGCTAAATATCAACACAGAAGCAGTCCAGCAGGATCCCTGTGGAAGCAACAGAGCCAAAATGCCTTCCAGGCCCATGACCCCAGTTTCTCCATAGACTCACCAGTAGTGAACTCAGTGGTGCTCTCTGGCCCCATCTTCCCATCTCTCTCCCCTCTGATTGACACCTTGTACTTCTGACCAGCAGCCAATCCAGTTTGAGTGAAGCTGGTGAGCCTCCCTTCTATTTCGGCTTGAATCAGTTTATCTCCCTCTCTCTGCGTTTAGCAGAAATAGGTGATGCAAGGACTTACAGAACTATTATAACATTAAAAATCTTGTCAGAAAAATTAACCAGAATTGATCTTTTACACAAGCACAATATCTTAAGCTTGGATCACTCAGGGACATTGAAGCTGTGGAGACTTTACCTGACTTTTGAAAGTGATGTGGTAGGTGCTGTACTGGACAGAAGGTTGGGTCCAGAACAGAGTGACAGATGAGTCTGTTGCATCTCTTGTCTGGAGATATATGGAGCCAGAGGGAGCTGTGTGGAGATGAACAGGAAATGTACATTTTATGGAGGTCAAAAAAGACTGACCACAGCCTATAGCCTGTGCAATTACAGGCATTTCATGTTTACATATATGTACAGTATTAAGAGAAGTAGAGGGACGTATAAAAGTGAAAACACAATGTAAATGTATAGGCTCACCAGTTGTGAACTCAATGTTGTTCTCTGGTCCCATCTTCCGTCTCTCTCTCCTCTGATTGATACCTTGTACTTCTGACCAGCAGCCAATCCAGTCTGAGTGAAGCTGAGGGCTCTTCCGCTAACTTTAGCTGTTATCATTTTATCTCCCTCTCTCTGTGCAAACAGGAAAACACAACAGCAAAAAGGTTAATGTGCTTTTTCACTGGCATAAAAGAAGATTTGATTTTTAAAAATTGATTATGAAAGCAAATAATTCCTTGAAGAGAAATGTATCTGAAATAGGCTTTACCTGACTTTTGAAAGTGACGTGGTAGTTGCTGTACTGGACAGAAGGTTGGGTCCAGGAAAGAGTGACAGAAGAGTCTGTTAAATCTCTGCTCTGAAGATGGACAGAACCAGATGGTGCTGGGTGGAGAAAAAAATTATATAAAGATGGCGAAAAGAGGAAGTTTCAAATTTAATATACCCCTTTGGTGTCATGCTTATTAGTCCATTAAACCCCCCTGACCAGAAGTTGAATTAGCAGGGGTGATGTGGGTGTGGCACACCCATATAAGCAGCCAAGAGGGCCCCCTGACTACCCAAACTACCCTGACTATATGTCTGATAGCCAGTGCCTCATCATGCCTTGCACCCATATGTATGACTGGAAAGCTCTGGTCATGTCCCTGACAGAAGGGATGACCAAACAAGGAGAACATTTTGCAGATTTGCAGAGAATTATTTGAGTAATATCCCTCTTAATGCAATGAGGCAAAAATGGCGATGAGACCCATAAACCCAATTTCCTCACAAACTCACCAGCTGTAAACTCAGTGGTGCTCTCTGGTCCCATCTTCCCATCTCTCTCCCCTCTGATTGACACCTTGTACTTCTGACCAGCAGCCAATCCAGTCTGAGTGAAGCTGGTGAGCCTCCCTTCTATTTTGGCCTGAATAATTTTTTCTCCCTCTCTCTGTATTTAAGAAGGAAGAAGTCATGAACAACTTTGTGCACATCCTAACTGAGATAAGAACAGAAAGCAGACTGGCAGAACTATTGTAAATACTGTCAGAAACAGTAACGTGAACAGACTTTAATTTTACAAGAGCACAATTTCATGAGCTTGACTCACTCAGTGACAGTGAAGGTTAGGGGGCTTTACCTGGCTCTTGAAAGTGATGTGGTAGGTTCTGTACTGGACTGAAGGCTGGGTCCAGAACAGTGTGACAGATGAGTCTGTTGTATCTCTGGTCTGGAAATAGATGAAGCCATACGGAGCTTGGGGGAAATAAATGGGGATTGTATATTTTATGTCAGTTAACAAAGGCTGGCCACAGTACGTAGCATGTGCAGTCATATGCATTTCATGTTTACATATTTGCATACAAAGAGAGTGTAACAATGTAACTATACACAGGAACGTTTGTGGCCTCTGGCTTCCCGACCACAGGACTGACCCTCTGCTGAGTTCACTATTAACCCTCCTATTATGTTCAAATTAACTAACAACTTTCATGTTTGGGGTCAATTTGCAGGGAATAAATACTCTACTTAATGAATTAGGTATCATCTTAGGGTAAGGAACACTCCTTTCAGGAAGAATGGGGTGCCCGCTTAACATGGTTAAACATTAAAGCAGTAATTAGTGATTGTTTATCCATGTTTTATTGGCGCTCCAATACCACAACCCAATCAAATGTTTGTGCACCCAAAATAATGCACCAATCACGTTACATTGATCACACGTGGGATCCGTCGCGTCAGTGACTTTTTGGCATAAAACTCACTGAAAACAACTGGGCTGCAAGGGTTAAGACGCCTGTCTACCAGACCAGATGCCACAAAGCAAATCGCCAGACTTCACTGTGCGCCCCGAAGCACTTCGTCTGACCAACAAGCAGTGGGCCTGCTACAGTCCGCGAAATAAACCAAGCTGGTTTATTTTCCTCCGACAGCTATCATCAGGAACAAGTATACTTTAACCCCCATATCTCCCTTGTGGACGAACCCAAGTGGAAGATTTGTGCACACCCAAAGTCATCTTGCCTGGAACCTGTCGTGACCCTGATTTCAAAAAATAACTTTCTCAAAAGTGCACTCACATCTGAAGTAGCCTTGGACCAGCTGACAACCTGACTTGTCACCCATTTTATTGTTGTTAAGTATTGAAACCGTTCTTGTATATCTCGATGTAGGCTATATAAAACGCATGCTATACAGCCTACACTGACATCAAACCATGGGATAGCATAAAACATGTAACATCTGATTCGGCCATTTTACTATATATATATATATCCTTTAATTCCAAACTATAATCGTGTCTGGTATTTCATTAAGTTGGGCTATACAGATGTACAGAATTCGGACTGGTCGTTGAAATCAATTCTGATTAAACCTGACCAAACCTCACTACAAATGGTACAGGGACATAGAACACAACTTAATTGTACAGTGTCATCATGTTATAAGTGTCTGCTTGCACATATATTACTACAATATGCAAAAAATAAAATAAATATAGCAAGGAATCTACAGGATCACGGTGGGTAATCAAGTTAAAATGACTACAAGACCCACAAACCAGTTCAGGCCCATGACCCCAGTTTCTCCATAGACTCACCAGTCGTGAACTCAGTGCTGCTCTCTGGTCCCATCTTCCCATCTCTTCCTCTGATTGACACCTTGTACTTTGACCAGCAGCCAATCCAGTCTGAGTGAAGCTGGTGAGCCCCTCCTATTTTGACTTGAATCATTTTATCTTCCTCTTTTATGAAAAACAGGAAAAGACAACAAAATGGTTAATGAACCTCTTTCTCAAAAAATAAAATAAATTTGGAAATTTATTATGAAAGTAAATAATTCTATAAGAGAGATTAATTTTTACCTGGCTTTGAAAGTGATGGGGTAGGTGCTGTACTGACAGAAGGCTGAGTCCAGAAAAGATATACAGAAGAGTCTGTTATGTCTCTGCTCCGAAGGTTGACAGAGCCAGAGGAGCTGCATGAGAAATTGCAATTACACATTTTATGTAGGCTAAAAACCATGAACACATGGAAATGTATGAAGCCAGGGTAGACAGATTGAGAGATAGAAAAGTTTAAGAACAATGCACAAGCCCCAGTGGTATCATGCTGTAACTGTGCTATGGGACTTTGGTTAAAAAAATTACCAAGCTAAGTGCAAAATTTTGGCAATGAATCTATTTTAAGAAGTTAAAAATTTTGGGATGATAACAAGAATAGGCCTGTACGCCTGATTTAGTCACATCTTTTCCAATAGTTAACACAACAACATACAAACCCAGGAAATCTGTATGACCTGGCAAGAAGGCCATGCCTGGCAGCACTGGGAAAACAGGTTATTTGATATCAGTGTAGAATTGGACCTTGAAATGCACCAGTTTGTGCTCCTGCATGGAATATCACAGTTCAAAGGATCTCTGTTGTGGAAAACCCAAAATGGCCATGAGAGCCATAAAACCAATTTTGACTAACTCACCAGTCGTAACTCAGTGGTGCCTTCTGGTCCCTCTTCCCATCTCTCTCCTGATTGACACCTTGTACTTCTGACCTGCAGCCAATCCAGTCTGAGTGAAGCTGGAGAGCCTTCCTCCAACATTGGCTTGAATTGTTCCACCTCCATCTCTCTGTCCACCCAAAAAAGATAAACAGATTGAAAGTCACATTCTAAATTAAAATCTGTCATGACTGCAATGTTAAATTGGACAAAACTGACATTCCAAAAAAAACCGTTTTACTCAGGGGATACATATGGTACCTACTGTGAATACATTGGTTGTGTAAACGCAAAAGAATCTACTGTACATCAACAGATTCCACCTTGTACCATCTGTTGCCAATTAAAGTTTGCGACAGTTTTAAATTGTGATGATGAGTAGAGTGCTAAACTGAACAGTCATTGGAATAAATGAGTTCTGTACAACTGAACAAGTATTTTAAAGGGTGTGCAATTCTTTAAAATATCACAATGATGCATAGTATACAAAGGCATTTTACCAGGCTTGTGAAAGTGATGTGGTAGGTGCTGTACTGGACAGAGGGCTGGGTCCAGAATAGAGTGACAGACGAGTCTGTTATATCTTTGCTCCTAAGATGAACAGACCCTGAGGGAGCTGTGTGGAGAAAATGTGGATTATACAACTTATCTCAGCTAAATAAACATCACCATCATTTTGTTTTTCGGTTATAGACATTTTACATAAACACAATTAATTGAAATCATGCAAAAATAGAGTTGCAGGTAAAGGGAGAAGTTTAAACGCAATGTTCGTGTCCAAAGGTTTCATGGAACTATTGGCCAAAGTTAAACATGATGACGAGGTTCTGGCCAATAAATCTGCACAAAATCCATCCAGAAGGCTTCATGAGTAAGCAACAACGCTGAAATTGCTACCAAACCCATGCCCCCACTTTTTGCACACACTCACCAGTCGTGAACTCAGTGGTGCTCTCTGGTCCCATCTTCCCATCTCTCTCTCCTCTGATTGACACCTTGTACTTCTGACCAGAAGCCAATCCAGTCTGAGTGAAGCTGAGGGCCCTTCCTACTACATTGGCTTGAATTGTTCCACCTCCATCTCTCTGTCCACCCCAGAAAAAAGATAAACAGATTGAAAGTCACATTCTAAATGAAAATCTGTCCTGATCGCAATGTTGAATTAGACTAAGCTGACATTCTAAAAAAATTTGTTTTACTCAGGGGATACATATGATACTGACAATGAATATATTGGTTGTGTAAAAGCAAAATAACCTACTGTACATCAACTGAATCCACCGTGTACTCTCTGTTGGCTATTTAAGTCTGGGATAGTTTTATATTGCGATGATTAATATGCTGGTACGCTCTGAACAGTCATTGGAATACATGAGTTCTGTTCACCTGCACAAGTATATTAAAGGGTGTGCAATTCTTTAAAACCTTGCAGTAATGCAGAGTATACAAAGGCATTTTACCAGGCTTGTGAAAGTGATGTGGTAGGTGCTGTAATGGACAGAGGGCTGGGTCCAGAAAAGAGTGACAGACGAGTTTGTTATATCTCTGCTCCTAAGATGGACAGAGCCTGAGGGAGCTGTGTGGAGAAAATGGGGATTATACAACTTATCTCAGCTAAATAAATATAACCATCATTTTGCATGTTCCGTTATAGACATTTTACATGAACATATTTAATTGAAATCACGCAAATATAGAGTTGGAGGTACAGGGAGCAATTTAAATGCAATATACATGTTCATGGATTTCATGGTACTATTAGTCAAAGTTAAACATGATGACCAAGTTATGGTCAAAAATCTGCACAAAATCTATCCAGAAGGCTTCATGAGTAAGCAGCAATAATGAAATTGCTATCAAACCCATGACCTCACTATTTTCACAGACTCACCAGTAGTGAACTCAGTGGTGCTCTCTGGTCCCATCTTCCCATCTCTCTCTCCTCTGATTGACACCTTGTACTTCTGACCTGCAGCCAGTCCAGTCGGAGTGAAGCTGGTGAGCCTTCCCCCTACTGTTGCTGTTCTAGTTTCATCTCCATTTCTCTGTGTATGTGAGTAAACAACAAAGAAGAGATTATGTTCAACTTCCCTGCCCAAAAAAAAAAAAAAGGCTATGGTTTCAATTCTGAAAGCAAATCCGTCCAATCACAGGTCAGGCGAACTTTGGTAAAACAGCACGATCACAGAGGTTTAGCACACACAGTAACACTGAAGGGAAAGAGCCTTTACCTGGCTTTTAAAGGTGATGTGGTAGGTGCTGTACTGGACAAAAGGCTGGGTCCAGAAAAGAGTGACAGAAGAGTCTGTGATATCTCTGCTCCGAAGAAGGACAGAGACATAGGGAGCTGGTTGAAAAAAAAAGAGATTAGCATTGTATGTGGGCTAACAATGACTGACCACAGTCTCTACCAAGGGTTTGAGGATTCAGTCCTGGGAGGCCCCAGTGCAGGTTCTCTGTGTGTTTCAGCAGCACTGCTTAATTTAATGTTTATTGGCTAAATAATGTGCACACCTTGTCATCAAGGCCAAAATTGGCAGCTAATTGAAAGGAAACCAGAAAATGGTATGACCCACCAGGACTTGAGTGTGACAAGCTTGTCTATAGTGTGTGCAGTAACAGGCATTTCATGAGATAAAACAAGGATAAAACACAAATTACCATCACAGGTGTCATAAAATCTCTAATGTTGGTACATGACTGCACAGACTGCCAACATATGCTAAAAAAAAACCAGTAAAGAGTCCATCAAGCAAAAACACTGTGGATGTAACAAAGTTGAAATAACTACCAGACACATAAACCCAGTTTCTCATCAGACTCACCAGTAGTGAACTCAGTGGTGCTCTCTGGTCCCATCTTCCCATCTCTCTCTCCTCTGATTGACACCTTGTACTTCTGACCTGCAGCCAGTCCGGTCTGAGTGAAGCTGAGGGCCCTTCCTCCTACATTGGCTTGGATTGTTCCACCTCCATCTCTCTGTACAACCCCCAAAAAAATTAACAGATTGAAAGTCACATTCTAAATGAAAACCTATCCTTACTGCAAAGTTAAATTGGAATAAAGTAGCATTCGAAAAAAAGCTGTTTTACTGAGGGGATATATATGGTACTGACTGTGAATACAATGGTTGTGGAAAAGAAAAAGAACCTACTGTACAGCAACAGATTCCACCTTGTACTGTCTGTTGGCTAATTAAGTATGGGATAGTTTTATATTGCGATGATGAATAAGCTGGTACGCTCTGAACAGTCATTGGAATACATGAGATCTGTTCATCTGAACAAGTATATTAAAGGGTGTGCAATTGGTTAAAGTCTTGCAGTGATGCAGACATTGCAAAGTATACAAAGGCATTTTACCAGGTTTGTGAAAGTGATGTGGTAGGTGCTGAACTGGACAGAGGGCTGGGTCCAGAAAAGAGTGACAGACGAGTCTGTTATATCTCTGCTCCTAAGATGGACAGAGCCTGAGGGAGCTGTGTGGAGAAAATGGGGATTATACAACTTGTCTCAGCTAAATAAACATAACCATCATTTTATTTTTTCGGTTATAGACCTTTTACATAAACACATTCAGTTGAAATCATGCAAAAATAGAGTTGCCGGTAAAGGGAGAAGTTTAAATGCAATGTTCGTGTCCAAGGGCTTCATGGTACTATTGGTCGAAGCTAAATATGATGACCAAGTTAAGGCCAATATATCTGCACAAAATCTAGCCAGAAGGCTTCATGAGTAAGCAACAACATTGAAATTGTCACCAAACCCATGACCCCACTTTTTGCACAAACTAACCAGTCATGAACTCAGTGGTGCTCTCTGGTCCCATCTTCCCATCTCTCTCTCCTCTGATTGACACCTTGTACTTCTGACCTGCAGCCAGTCCAGTCTGAGTGAAGCTGAGGGCCCTTCCTCCTACATTGGCTTGAACTGTTACACCTCCATCTCTCTGTCCACCCAAGAAAAAGATAAACAGATTGAAAGTCACATTCTAAATTAAAATCTGTCCTGACCACAATGTTGAATTAAACTAACCTGACAGTCTAAAAAAAATCTGTTTTACTCAAGGGGATACATATAATACTGACCATGAATACATTGGTTGTGTATAAGCAATAAAAACCACTGTACATCAACAGATTCCATTTTGTGCTGTCTGTTGATTATTTAAGTCTGGGATAGTTTTATATTGCGATGATGAATATGCTGGTATGCTCTGAACAGTCATTGGAATACATGAGTGCTGTTCAACTGAACAAGTATATTAAACGGTGTGAATTCTATAAAATCTTGCAATGATGCAGATCATACAAAAACATTATACCAGGCTTGTGAAAGTGATGTGGTAGGTGCTGTACTGGACAGAGGGCTGGGTCCAGAAAAGAGTGACAGACGAGTCTGTTATATCTCTGCTCCTAAGATGGACAGAGCCTGAGGGAGCTGTGGAGAAAACGGGATTATACAACTTATCTCAGGTAAAAAAAAATATACATCATTTTGTATGTTCCGTTATAGACATTTTACATAAACATATTTAATTGAAATCAAGCAAATATAGAGTTGGCGGTACAGGAGCAATTTAAATGCAATATACATGTCCATGGTTTTCACGGTACCATTGGTCAAAGCTAAACATGATGACCAACTTATGGCCAAATATCTGCACATAATCTATCCAGAAGGCTTCATGAGTAAGCAACAACACTGAAATTGCTACCAAAACCATGACCCCACTTTTTGCACAAACTCACCAGTCGTGAACTCAGTGGTGCTCTCTGGTCCCATCTTCCCATCTCTCTCTCCTCTGATTGACACCTTGTACTTCTGACCTGCAGCCAGTCCAGTCTGAGTGAAGCTGAGGGCCCTTCCTCCTACATTGGCTTGAATTGTTCCACCTCCATCTCTCTGTCCACCCAAGAAAAAGATGAACAGATGGAAAGTCACATTCTAAATGAAAATCTGTCCTGACCACAATGTTGAATTAGACTAACTTGACATTCTAAAAAAAGCTGTTTGACTCAAGGGGATACATGTGGACCATGAATACATAGGTTGTATAAAAGCAAAAGAACCTACTGTACTTCAACAGATTCCATTTTGTGCTGTCTTTTGATTATTTAAGTATGGGATAGTTTTATATTGCGATGATGAATATGCTGGTACGCTCTGAACAGTCATTGGAATACATGAGTTCTGTTCAACTGAACAAGTACATTAAAGGGTGTGGAATTCTTTAAAATCTTGTAATGATGCAGAGCATACAAAGGCATTATACCAGGCTTGTGAAAGTGATGTGGAAGGTGCTGTACTGGACAGAGGGCTGGGTCCAGAAAAGAGTGACAGACGAGTCCGTTATATCTCTGCTCCTAAGATGGACAGAGCCTGAGGGAGCTGTGTGGAGAAAATGGGGATTATACAACTTATCTCAGCTAAATAAACATAACCATCATTTTGTTTTTCGGTTATAGACATTTTACATAAACACAATTAATTGAAATCATGCAAAAATAGAGTTGCAGGTAAAGGGAGAAGTTTAAATGCAATGTTCGTGTCCAAGGGCTTCATGGTACTATTGGTCAAAGTTAAACATGATGACCTAGTTAAGGCCAATAAATCTGCACAAAATCTATCCAGGAGGCTTCATGAGTAAGCAACAACACTGAAATTGCTACCAAAAGCATGACCCCACTTTTTGCACAAACTCACCAGTCGTGAACTCAGTGCTGCTCTCTGGTCCCATCTTCCCATCTCTCTCCCCTCTGATTGACACCTTGTACTTCTGACTGGCAGCCAATCCAGTTTGAGTGAAGCTGGTGAGCCTCCCTTCTATTTCGGCTTGAATCAGTTTATCTCCCTCTCTCTGCGTTTAACAGAAATAGGTGATGCAAGGACTTACAGAACTATTATAACATTAAAAATCTTGTCAGAAAAATTAACCAGAATTGATCTTATATTTTACACAAGCACAATATCTTAAGCTTGGATCACTCAGGGACATTGAAGCTGTGGAGCCTTTACCTGGCTTTTGAAAGTGATGTGGTAGGTGCTGTACTGGACAGAAGGCTGGGTCCAGAACAGAGTGACAGAAGAGTTTGTTGCATCTCTTGTCTGGAGATATATGGAGCCAGAGGGAGCTGTGTGGAGATGAACAGGAAATGTACATTTTATGGAGGTCAAAAAAGACTGACCACAGCCTATAGCCTGTGCAATTACAGGCATTTCATGTGTACATATATGTACAGTATTAAGAGAAGTAGAGGGACGTATAAAAGTGAAAACACAATGTAAATGAATAGGCTCACCAGTTGTGAACTCAATGTTGCTCTCTGGTCCCATCTTCCCATCTCTCTCTCCTCTGATTGATACCTTATACTTCTGACCAGCAGCCAATCCAGTCTGAGTGAAGCTGAGGGCCCTTCCGCCAACTTTAGCTGTTATCATTTTCTCTCTCTCTCTCTGTGCATACAAGAAAACACAACAACAAAAAGGATGAAGTGCCAAAATTGATTTAAAAAATAGATTAGGAAAGCAAATAATTCCTCTGAAAGAAATGTATCTGAAATAGGCTTTACCTGACTTTTAAAAGTGATGTGGTATGTGCTGTACTGGACAGAAGGTTGGGTCCAGAAAAGAGTGACAGAAGAGTCTGTTATATCTTTGCTCCTAAAATGGACCGAGCCTGAGAGAGCTGGTTGAAGAAAAATGAGGGTAATGCCATTTATATAAAAAGATAAAAACCATTATTGACTGATATGAGATGTTACAGAAATGTTTGGTTCACACATATATGCACATAAGCCCAGGGGATCTGATGACAAATAAGACAAAAAGTTGCAATATATATATATATATATACTGACACAGACCAGCAGGATATGTGGGAAAGCAACAGAACCAAAATAGCAGCCAGACTCATGACACCAGTGTTATCACAGACTCACCAGTTGTGAACTCAGTGGTGCTCTCTGGTCCCATCTTCCCATCTCTCTCTCCTCTGATTGATACCTTATACTTCTGACCAGCAGCCAATCCAGTCTGACTGAAGCTGTTGAGCCTCCCTCCAACTTTTGTTGTTAGTATTTTATCTCCCACTTTCTGTGTATAAAAGAAACAGACTGAAAATGTATGTACTTCTTCACTGATAAAAAAAGATACAAAAACATAACAAAACACAAAAAAAAAAAAACAAACATAAAAAACAAATAAGTTGATTGGGCCATTCTAAATGCAAAACTGGACTCACAGCCACTATGCAAGACCACAATTGCACAGACGAGCTAAATTGGTGAACACAAAATGAATAGCGCTAAAATAAAACAAAACACAGATTCCTGCATTTCCTGTCTCTGGTTATTTATATATCTGTTATATATATATATCTAAAAAAGGCATAGATCATAAAATAGAAAAATGACAGAAAACCACAATGCATTTGCCCTGAAATATAGGTGGTAGCAAGGTCTGAGACACAGTTCTGCCACAAGATGATGACCCACCAACTGACTGAGCTTCCAGTAAGTGTTGGTCTATAAAAATTGTATTCAAGCATATGAAATTGTTTGGATATCCCAGTGACACCAAGTGTGTGGAGACTTTACCTGGCTTTTGAAAGTGATGTGGTAGGTGCTGTACAGGACAGAAGGTTGGGTCCAGAATAGTATGACAGAAGAGTCTGTTATATCTCTGCTCCGGAGATGGACAGTGCCAGAGGTAGCTGAGTTGGAAAAATATGTGGGTCATGGATTTTATATACTAGGCTAAAACACATTATTAACTGATATAAGAAGTTACAGAAATGTTGTGAAGACATTTATGCACATATGCCCAGTGTATTATCCTGTACAAACTCTGTTTTTGGTCTGATTGAAAATATAATGCTAAATATCAACACAGAAGCAGTCCAGCAGGATCTCTGTGGAAGCAAAAGAGCCAAAATGCCTTCCAGGCCCATGACCCCAGTTTCTCCATAGACTCACCAGTTGTGAACTCAGTGGTGCTCTCTGGTCCCATCTTCCCATCTCTCTCCCCTCTGATTGACACCTTGTACTTCTGACTGGCAGCCAATCCAGTTTGAGTGAAGCTGGTGAGCCTCCCTTCTATTTCGACTTGAATCATTTTATCTCCCTCTCTCTGCGTTTAACAGAAATAGGTGATGCAAGGACTTACAGAACTATTATAACATTAAAAATCTTGTCAGAAAAATTAACCAGAATTGATCTTTTACACAAGCACAATATCTTAAGCTTGGATCACTCAGGGACATTGAAGCTGTGGAGACTTTACCTGACTTTTGAAAGTGATGTGGTAGGTGCTGTACTGGACAGAAGGTTGGGTCCAGAACAGAGTGACAGATGAGTCTGTTGCATCTCTTGTCTGGAGATATATGGAGCCAGAGGGAGCTGTGTGGAGATGAACAGGAAATGTACATTTTATGGAGGTCAAAAAAGACTGACCACAGCCTATAGCCTGTGCAATTACAGGCATTTCATGTTTACATATATGTACAGTATTAAGAGAAGTAGAGGGACGTATAAAAGTGAAAACACAATGTAAATGTATAGGCTCACCAGTTGTGAACTCAATGTTGTTCTCTGGTCCCATCTTCCCGTCTCTCTCTCCTCTGATTGATACCTTGTACTTCTGACCAGCAGCCAATCCAGTCTGAGTGAAGCTGAGGGCTCTTCCGCTAACTTTAGCTGTTATCATTTTATCTCCCTCTCTCTGTGCAAACAGGAAAACACAACAGCAAAAAGGTTAATGTGCTTCTTCACTGGCATAAAAGAAGATTTGATTTTTAAAAATTGATTATGAAAGCAAATAATTCCTTGAAGAGAAATGTATCTGAAATAGGCTTTACCTGACTTTTGAAAGTGACGTGGTAGTTGCTGTACTGGACAGAAGGTTGGGTCCAGGAAAGAGTGACAGAAGAGTCTGTTAAATCTCTGCTCCGAAGATGGACAGAACCAGATGGTGCTGGGTGGAGAAAAAAATTATATAAAGATGGCGAAAAGAGGAAGTTTCAAATTTAATATACCCCTTTGGTGTCATGCTTATTAGTCCATTAAACCCCCCTGACCAGAAGTTGAATTAGCAGGGGTGATGTGGGTGTGGCACACCCATATAAGCAGCCAAGAGGGCCCCCTGACTACCCAAACTACCCTGACTATATGTCTGATAGCCAGTGCCTCATCATGCCTTGCACCCATATGTATGACTGGAAAGCTCTGGTCATGTCCCTGACAGAAGGGATGACCAAACAAGGAGAACATTTTGCAGATTTGCAGAGAATTATTTGAGTAATATCCCTCTTAATGCAATGAGGCAAAAATGGCGATGAGACCCATAAACCCAATTTCCTCACAAACTCACCAGCTGTAAACTCAGTGGTGCTCTCTGGTCCCATCTTCCCATCTCTCTCCCCTCTGATTGACACCTTGTACTTCTGACCAGCAGCCAATCCAGTCTGAGTGAAGCTGGTGAGCCTCCCTTCTATTTTGGCCTGAATAATTTTTTCTCCCTCTCTCTGTATTTAAGAAGGAAGAAGTCATGAACAACTTTGTGCACATCCTAACTGAGATAAGAACAGAAAGCAGACTGGCAGAACTATTGTAAATACTGTCAGAAACAGTAACGTGAACAGACTTTAATTTTACAAGAGCACAATTTCATGAGCTTGACTCACTCAGTGACAGTGAAGGTGAGGGGGCTTTACCTGGCTCTTGAAAGTGATGTGGTAGGTTCTGTACTGGACAGAAGGCTGGGTCCAGAACAGTGTGACAGATGAGTCTGTTGTATCTCTGGTCTGGAAATAGATGAAGCCATACGGAGCTTGGGGGAAATAAATGGGGATTGTATATTTTATGTCAGTTAACAAAGGCTGGCCACAGTACGTAGCATGTGCAGTCATATGCATTTCATGTTTACATATTTGCATACAAAGAGAGTGTAACAATGTAACTATACACAGGAACGTTTGTGGCCTCTGGCTTCCCGACCACAGGACTGACCCTCTGCTGAGTTCACTATTAACCCTCCTATTATGTTCAAATTAACTAACAACTTTCATGTTTGGGGTCAATTTGCAGGGGAATAAATACTCTACTTAATGAATTAGGTATCATCTTAGGGTAAGGAACACTCCCTTTCAGGAAGAATGGGGTGCCCGCTTTAACATGGTTAAACATTAAAGCAGTAATTAGTGATTGTTTATCCATGTTTTATTGGCCGCTCCAATACCACAACCCAATCAAATGTTTGTGCACCCAAAATAATGCACCAATCACGTTACATTGATCACACGTGGGATCTCGTCTCGTCAGTGACTTTTTGGCATTAAAACTCACTGAAAACAACTGGGCTGCAAGGGTTAAGACGCCTGTCTACCAGACCAGATGCCACAAAGCAAATCGCCAGACTTCGCTGTGCGCCCCGAAGCACTTCGTCTGACCAACAAGCAGTGGGCCTGCTACAGTCCGCGAAATAAACCAAGCTGGTTTATTTTCCTCCGACAGCTATCATCAGGAACAAGTATACTTTAACCCCCATATCTCCCTTGTGGACGAACCCAAGTGGAAGATTTGTGCACACCCAAAGTCATCTTGCCTGGAACCTGTCGTGACCCTGATTTCAAAAAATAACTTTCTCAAAAGTGCACTCACATCTGAAGTAGCCTTGGACCAGCTGACAACCTGACTTGTCACCCATTTTATTGTTGTTAAGTATTGAAACCGTTCTTGTATATCTCGATGTAGGCTATATAAAACGCATGTTATACAGTCTACACTGACATCAAACCATGGGATAGCATAAAACATGTAACATCTGATTCGGCCATTTTACTATATATATATATATATCCTTTAATTCCAAACTATAATCGTGTCTGGTATTTCATTAAGTTGGGCTATACAGATGTACAGAATTCGGACTGGTCGTTGAAATCAATTCTGATTAAACCTGACCAAACCTCACTACAAATGGTACAGGGACATAGAACACAACTTAATTGTACAGTGTCATCATGTTATAAGTGTCTGCTTGCGCATATATTACTACAATATGCAAAAAATAAAATAAATATAGCAAGGAATCTAAGCAGGATCACGGTGGGTGTAATCAAGTTAAAATGACTACAAGACCCACAAATCCAGTTTCCAGGCCCATGACCCCAGTTTCTCCATAGACTCACCAGTTGTGAACTCAGTGGTGCTCTCTGGTCCCATCTTCCCATCTCTCTCTCCTCTGATTGACACCTTGTACTTCTGACCAGCAGCCAATCCAGTCTGAGTGAAGCTGGTGAGCCTCCCTCCTATTTTGACTTGAATCATTTCATCTTCCTCTCTCTATGAAAACAGGAAAAGACAACAAAATGGTTAATGAACCTCTTTCCTGGCAAAAAATAAAATAAATTTGGAAATTTATTATGAAAGTAAATAATTCCTATAAGAGAGATTAATTTTTTACCTGGCTTTTGAAAGTGATGTGGTAGGTGCTGTACTGGACAGAAGGCTGAGTCCAGAAAAGATATACAGAAGAGTCTGTTATGTCTCTGCTCCGAAGGTTGACAGAGCCAGAGGGAGCTGCATTGAGAAAATTGGCAATTACACATTTTATGTAGGCTAAAAACACATGAACACATGGAAATGTATGAAGCCACAGGTATGACAGATTGAGAGATAGAAAAGTTTAAGAACAATGCACAAGCCCAGTGGTATCATGCTGTACACTGTGCTATAGGACTTTGGTTAAAAATATTACCAAGCTATGCAAAAATTTTGGCAATGAATCTATTTTTAAGAAGCGTTAAAAAATATTGGATGATAACAAGAATAGGCCTGTACGCCTGATTTAGTCACATCTTTTCCAATAGTTAACACAACAACATACAACACCCCAGGAAATCTGTATGACCTGGCAAGATGGGCCATGCCTTGGCAGCACTGGGAAAAACAGGTGTATTTGATATCAGTGTAGAATTGGACCTTGAAATGCACCAGGTTTGTGCTCCTGCATGGAATATCACAGTTCAAATGGATCTCTGTTGTGGAAAAACCCAAAATGGCCATGAGAGCCATAAAACCAGTATTTTGACTAACTCACCAGTCGTGAACTCAGTGGTGCTCTCTGGTCCCATCTTCCCATCTCTCTCTCCTCTGATTGACACCTTGTACTTCTGACCAGCAGCCAATCCAGTCTGAGTGAAGCTGGTGAGCCTTCCTCCTATTTTGACTTGAATCATTTTATCTTCCTCTCTCTATGAAAACAGGAAAAGACAACAAAAAGGTTAATGAACCTCTTTCCTGGCAAAAAATAAAATAAATTTGGAAATTTATTATGGAAGTAAATAATTCCTATAAGAGAGATTCATTTTAAAAAGGTTTTACCTGGCTTTTGAAAGTGATGTGGTAGGTGCTGTACTGGACAGAAGGCTGAGTCCAGAAAAGATATACAGAAGAGTCTGTTATGTCTCTGCTCCGAAGGTTGACAGAGCCAGAGGGAGCTGCATTGAGAAAATTGGCAATTACACATTTTATGTAGGCTAAAAACACATGAACACATGGAAATGTATGAAGCCACAGGTATGACAGATTGAGAGATAGAAAAGTTTAAGAACAATGCACAAGCCCAGTGGTATCATGCTGTACACTGTGCTATAGGACTTTGGTTAAAAATATTACCAAGCAATGCAAAAATTTTGGCAATGAATCTATTTATAAGAAACGTTAAAAAATATTGGATGATAACAAGGATAGGCCGGTTCGCCTGATTTAGTCACATCTTTTCCAATAGTTAACACAACAACATACAACACCCCAGGAAATCTGTATGACCTGGCAAGATGGGCCATGCCTTGGCAGCACTGGGAAAAACAGGTGTATTTGATATCAGTGTAGAATTGGACCTTGAAATGCACCAGGTTTGTGCTCCTGCATGGAATATCACAGTTCAAAGGGATCTCGGTTGTGGAAAAACCCAAAATGGCCATGAGAGCCATAAAACCAGTATTTTGACTAACTCACCAGTCGTGAACTCAGTGGTGCTCTCTGGTCCCATCTTCCCATCTCTCTCTCCTCTGATTGACACCTTGTACTTCTGACCAGCAGCCAATCCAGTCTGAGTGAAGCTGGAGAGCCTTCCTCCAACATTGGCTTGAATTGTTCCACCTCCATCTCTCTGTCCAACCAAAAAAGATAAACAGATTGAAAGTCACATTCTAAATTAAAACCTGTCATGACTGCAATGTTAAATTGGACAAAACTGACATTCCAAAAAAAATCATTTTACTCAGGGGATACATATGGTACCTACTGTGAATACATTGGTTATGTAAACGCAAAAGAATCTACTGTACATCAACAGATTCCACCTTGTACCATCTGTTGCCAATTAAAGTTTGCGACAGTTTTAAATTGTGATGATGAGTAGAGAGCTAAACTGAACAGTCATTGGAATAAATGAGTTCTGTACAACTGAACAAGTATTTTAAAGGGTGTGCAATTCTTTAAAATCTCAAAATGATGCATAATATACAAAGGCATTTTACCAGGCTTGTGAAAGTGATGTCATAAGTGCTGTACTGGACAGAGGGCTGGGTCCAGAATAGGGTGACAGACGAGTTTGTTATATCTTTGCTCCTAAGATGAACAGGCCCTGAAAGAGCTGAATGGAGACAATGGGAATTATATGACTTATCTCAGCAAAATAATCATCACCATCATTTAGTTTTTTTGGTTATAGACATTTTACCGAAACACATTTAATTGAAATCATGCAAAAATAGGGTTGGACGTAAAGGGAGAAGTTTAAATGCAATGTACATGTCCAAAGGTTTCAAGGTACTATTGGCCAAAGTTAAACATGATGACGAGGTTCTGGCCAATAAATCTGCACAAAATCTATCCAGAAGGCTTCATGAGTAAGCAACAACACTGAAATTGCTACCAAACCCATGCCCCCGCATTTTGCACAGACTCACCAGTCGTGAACTCAGTGGTGCTCTCTGGTCCCATCTTCCCATCTCTCTCTCCTCTGATTGACACCTTGTACTTCTGATCTGCAGCCAGTCCAGTCTGAGTGAAGCTGAGGGCCCTTCCTACTATATTGGCTTGAATTGTTCCACCTCCATCTCTCTGTCCACCCCAGAAAAAGATAAACAGATTGAAAGTCACATTCTAAATGTAAATCTGTCCTGATCGCAATGTTGAATTAGACTAAGCTGACATTCTAAAAAAAATTGTTTTACTCAGGGGATACATATGATACTGACAATTAATATATTGGTTGTGTAAAAGCAATATAACCTACTGTACATCAACTGAATCCACCGTGTACTCTCTGTTGGCTATTTAAGTCTGGGATAGTTTTATATTGCGATGATTAATATGCTGGTATGCTCTGAACAGTTATTGGAATACATGAGTTCTGTTCACCTGCACAAGTATATTAAAGGGTGCGCAATTCTTTAAAACCTTGCAGTAATGCAGAGTATACAAAGGCATTTTACCAGGCTTGTGAAAGTGATGTGGTAGGTGCTGTAATGGACAGAGGGCTGGGTCCAGAAAAGAGTGACAGACGAGTTTGTTATATCTCTGCTCCTAAGATGGACAGAGCCCGAGGGAGCTGTGTGGAGAAAATGGGGATTATACAACTTATCTCAGCTAAATAAATATAACCATCATTTTGCATGTTCCGTTATAGACATTTTACATGAACATATTTAATTGAAATCACGCAAATATAGAGTTGGAGGTACAGGGAGCAATTTAAATGCAATATACATGTTCATGGGTTTCATGGTACTATTAGTCAAAGTTAAACATGATGACCAAGTTATGGCCAAAAATCTGCACAAAATCTATCCAGAAGGCTTCATGAGTAAGCAGCAATAATGAAATTGCTATCAAACCCATGACCTCACTATTTTCACAGACTCACCAGTAGTGAACTCAGTGGTGCTCTCTGGTCCCATCTTCCCATCTCTCTCTCCTCTGATTGACACCTTGTACTGCTGACCTGCAGCCAGTCCAGTCGGAGTGAAGCTGGTGAGCCTTCCCCCTACTGTTGCTGTTCTAGTTTCATCTCCATTTCGCTGTGTATGTGAGTAAACAACAAAGAAGAGATTATGTTCAACTTCCCTGCCCAAAAAAAAAAAAAAAAAGGCTACGGTTTCAATTCGGAAAGCAAATCCTTCCAATCACAGGTCATGCGAACTTTGGTAAAACAGCACGATCACAGAGGTTTAGCTCACACAGTGACACTGAGGGGAAAGAGCCTTTACCTGGCTTTTAAAGGTGATGTGGTAGGTGCTGTACTGGACAGAAGGCTGGGTCCAGAAAAGAGTGACAGAAGAGTCTGTGATATCTCTGCTCCGAAGAAGGACAGAGACAGAGGGAGCTGGTTGAAAAAAAAAGAGATTAGCATTTTATGTGGGCTAACAATGACTGACCACAGTCTCTACCAAGGGTTTGAGGATTCAGTCCTGGGAGGCCCCAGTGCAGGTTCTCTGTGTGTTTCAGCAGCACTGCTTAATTTAATGTTTATTGGCTAAATAATGTGCACACCTTGTCATCAAGGCCAAAATTGGCAGCTAATTGAAAGGAAACCAGAAAATGGTATGACCCACCAGGACTTGAGTGTGACAAGCTTGTCTATAGTGTGTGCAGTAACAGGCATTTCATGAGATAAAACAAGGATAAAACACAAATTACCATCACAGGTGTCATAAAATCTCTAATGTTGGTACATGACTGCACAGACTGCCAACATATGCTAAAAAAAACCAGTAAAGAGTCCATCAAGCAAAAACACTGTGGATGTAACTAAGCTGAAATAACTACCAGACACATCAACCCAGTTTCTCATCAGACTCACCAGTAGTGAACTCAGTGGTGCTCTCTGGTCCCATCTTCCCATCTCTCTCTCCTCTGATTGACACCTTGTACTTCTGACCTGCAGCCAGTCCGGTCTGAGTGAAGCTCAGGGCCCTTCCTCCTACATTGGCTTGGATTGTTCCACCTCCATCTCTCTGTCCAACCCCCCAAAAAATTAACAGATTGAAAGTCACATTCTAAATGAAAACCTATCCTTACTGCAAAGTTAAATTGGAATAAAGTAGCATTCGAAAAAAAGCTGTTTTACTCAGGGGATATATATGGTACTGACTGTGAATACAGTGGTTGTGGAAAAGAAAAAGAACCTACTGTACAGCAACAGATTCCACCTTGTACTGTCTGTTGGCTAATTAAGTATGGGATAGTTTTATATTGCGATGATGAATATGCTGGTACGCTCTGAACAGTCATTGGAATACATGAGATCTGTTCATCTGAACAAGTATATTAAAGGGTGTTCAGTTTGTTAAAGTCTTGCAGTGATGCAGACATTGCAAAGTATACAAAGGCATTTTACCAGGTTTGTGAAATTGATGTGGTAGGTGCTGAACTGGACAGAGGGCTGGGTCCAGAAAAGAGTGACAGACGAGTCTGTTATATCTCTGCTCCTAAGATGGACAGAGCCTGAGGGAGCTGTGTGGAGAAAATTGGGATTATACAACTTGTCTCAGCTAAATAAACATAACTATCATTTAGATTTTTCGGGTATAGACATTTTACATAAACACATTCAGTTGAAATCATGCAAAAATAGAGTTGCAGGTAAAGGGAGAAGTTTAAATGCAATGTTCGTGTCCAAGGGCTTCATGGTACTATTGGTCAAAGCTGAACATGAAGACCAAGTTAAGGCCAATATATCTGCACAAAATCTAGCCAGAAGGCTTCATGAGTAAGCAACAACATTGAAATTGTCATCAAACCCATGACCCCACTTTTTGCACAAACTAACCAGTCATGAACTCAGTGGTGCTCTCTGGTCCCATCTTCCCATCTGTCTCTCCTCTGATTGACACCTTGTACTTCTGACCAGCAGCTAGTCCAGTCTGAGTGAAGCTGAGGGCCCTTCCTCCTACATTGGCTTGAACTGTTACACCTCCATCTCTCTGTCCACCCAAGAAAAAGATAAACAGATTGAAAGTCACATTCTAAATTAAAATCTGTCCTGACCACAATGTTGAATTAAACTAACCTGACAGTCTAAAAAAAATCTGTTTTACTCAAGGGGATACATATAATACAGAGCGTGAATACATTGGTTGTGTATAAACAATAAAAACCACTGTACATCAACAGATTCCATTTTGTGCTGTCTGTTGATTATTTAAGTCTGGGATAGTTTTATATTGCGATGATGAATATGCTGGTATGCTCTGAACAGTCATTGGAATACATGAGTGCTGTTCAACTGAACAAGTATATTAAACGGTGTGGAATTCTATAAAATCTTGCAATGATGCAGATCATACAAAAACATTATACCAGGCTTGTGAAAGTGATGTGGTAGGTGCTGTACTGGACAGAGGGCTGGGTCCAGAAAAGAGTGACAGACGAGTCTGTTATATCTCTGCTCCTAAGATGGACAGAGCCTGAGGGAGCTGTGTGGAGAAAATGGGGATTATACAACTTATCTCAGGTAAAAAAAAATATACATCATTTTGTATGTTCCGTTATAGACATTTTACATAAACATATTTAATTGAAATCAAGCAAATATAGAGTTGGCGGTACAGGGAGCAATTTAAATGCAATATACATGTCCATGGTTTTCACGGTACCATTGGTCAAAGCTAAACATGATGACCAACTTATGGCCAAATATCTGCACATAATCTATCCAGAAGGCTTCATGAGTAAGCAACAACACTGAAATTGCTACCAAAACCATGACCCCACTTTTTGCACAAACTCACCAGTCGTGAACTCAGTGGTGCTCTCTGGTCCCATCTTCCCATCTCTCTCTCCTCTGATTGACACCTTGTACTTCTGACCTGCAGCCAGTCCAGTCTGAGTGAAGCTGAGGGCCCTTCCTCCTACATTGGCTTGAATTGTTCCACCTCCATCTCTCTGTCCACCCAAGAAAAAGATGAACAGATGGAAAGTCACATTCTAAATGAAAATCTGTCCTGACCACAATGTTGAATTAGACTAACTTGACATTCTAAAAAAAGCTGTTTGACTCAAGGGGATACATGTGGACCATGAATACATAGGTTGTATAAAAGCAAAAGAACCTACTGTACTTCAACAGATTCCATTTTGTGCTGTCTTTTGATTATTTAAGTATGGGATAGTTTTATATTGCGATGATGAATATGCTGGTACGCTCTGAACAGTCATTGGAATACATGAGTTCTGTTCAACTGAACAAGTACATTAAAGGGTGTGGAATTCTTTAAAATCTTGTAATGATGCAGAGCATACAAAGGCATTATACCAGGCTTGTGAAAGTGATGTGGTAGGTGCTGTACTGGACAGAGGGCTGGGTCCAGAAAAGAGTGACAGACGAGTCCGTTATATCTCTGCTCCTAAGATGGACAGAGCCTGAGGGAGCTGTGTGGAGAAAATGGGGATTATACAACTTATCTCAGCTAAATAAACATAACCATCATTTTGTTTTTCGGTTATAGACATTTTACATAAACACAATTAATTGAAATCATGCAAAAATAGAGTTGCAGGTAAAGGGAGAAGTTTAAATGCAATGTTCGTGTCCAAGGGCTTCATGGTACTATTGGTCAAAGTTAAACATGATGACCTAGTTAAGGCCAATAAATCTGCACAAAATCTATCCAGGAGGCTTCATGAGTAAGCAACAACACTGAAATTGCTACCAAAAGCATGACCCCACTTTTTGCACAAACTCACCAGTCGTGAACTCAGTGGTGCTCTCTGGTCCCATCTTCCCATCTCTCTCTCCTCTGATTGACACCTTGTACTTCTGACCTGCAGCCAGTCCAGTCTGAGTGAAGCTGAGGGCCCTTCCTCCTACATTGGCTTGAATTGTTCCACCTCCATCTCTCTGTCCATCCCAGAAAAAGATGAACAGATTGAAAGTCACGTTCTAAATGAAAATCTGTCCTAACTGCAATGTTGAATTCGACAAAACTGACATTCTAATACAAAGCTGTTTTAGTCAGAGGATACAAATAGTACTGAGTGTGAATTTGTTTGTTGTGTAAAAGCAAAAGATCCTACTGTACATCAACAGATTCCAGTTCGTGCTGTCTGTTGACTATGTTATTATGGGACAGTTTTAAATTGCGATGATGAATATGCTGGTACGCTCTGGACAGTCATTGGAATACATGAGTTCTGTTCAACTGAACAAGTACATTAAAGGGTGTACAATTCTTTAAAATCTTGCAATGATGCAGAGCATACAAAGGCATTATACCAGGCTTGTGAAAGTGATGTGGTAGGTGCTGTACTGGACAGAGGGCTGGGTCCAGAAAAGAGTGACAGACGAGTCTGTTATATCTCTGCTCCTAAGATGGACAGAGCCTGAGGGAGCTGTGTGGAGAAAATGGGGATTATACAACTTATCTCAGCTAAATAAACATAACCATCATTTTGTTTTTCGGTTATAGACATTTTACATAAACACAATTAATTGAAATCATGCAAAAATAGAGTTGCAGGTAAAGGGAGAAGTTTAAATGCAATGTTCGTGTCCAAGGGCTTCATGGTACTATTGGTCAAAGTTAAACATGATGACCAAGTTATGGCCAATAAATCTGCACAAAATCTATCCAGGAGGCTTCATGAGTAAGCAACAACACTGAAATTGCTACCAAAACCATGACCCCACTTTTTGCACAAACTCACCAGTTGTGAACTCAGTAGTGCTCTCTGGTCCCATCTTCCCATCTCTCTCTCCTCTGATTGACACCTTGTACTTCTGACCTGCAGCCAGTCCAGTCTGAGTGAAGCTGAGGGCCCTTCCTCCTACATTGGCTTGAATTGTTCCACCTCCATCTCTCTGACCACCCCAGATAAAAATGAACAGATTGAAAGTCACGTTCTAAATGAAAATCTGTCCTAACCGCAATGTAGAATTCGACTGAACTGACATTCTAAAAAAAAACTGTGTTACTCACGGGATGCATATGGTACTGAGTGTGAATTCGTTTGTTGTGTAAAAGCAAAAGATCCTACTGTACATCAACAGATTCCAGTTTGTGCTGTCTGTTGACTATGTTATTATGGGACAGTTTTAAATTGCGATGATGAATATGCTGGTACGCTCTGAACAGTCATTGGAATACATGAGTTCTGTTCAACTGAACAAGTACATTAAAGGGTGTGGAATTCTTTAAAATCTTGTAATGATGCAGAGGATACAAAGACATTTTACCAGGCTTGTGAAAGTGATGTGGTAGGTGCTGTACTGGATAGAGGGCTGGGTCCAGAAAAGAGTGACAGACGAGTCTGTTATATCTCTGTTCCTAAAATGGACAGAGCCTGAGGGAGCTGTGTGGAGAAAATGGGGATTATATAACTTATCTCAGCTAAATAAACATAACCATCATTTTGTTTTTCGGTTATAGACATTTTACATAAACACAATTAATTGAAATCATGCAAAAATAGAGTTGCAGGTAAAGGGAGAAGTTTAAATGCAATGTTCGTGTCCAAGGGCTTCATGGTACTATTGGTCAAAGTTAAACATGATGACCAAGTTATGGCCAATAAATCTGCACAAAATCTATCCAGGAGGCTTCATGAGTAAGCAACAACACTGAAATTGCTACCAAAACCATGACCCCACTTTTTGCACAAACTCACCAGTCGTGAACTCAGTGGTGCTCTCTGGTCCCATCTTCCCATCTCTCTCTCCTCTGATTGACACCTTGTACTTCTGACCTGCAGCCAGTCCAGTCTGAGTGAAGCTGAGGGCCCTTCCTCCTACATTGGCTTGAATTGTTCCACCTCCATCTCTCTGACCATCCCAGAAAAAGATGAACAGATTGAAAGTCACGTTCTAAATGAAAATCTGTCCTAACCGCAATGTTGAATTCGACTGAACTGACATTCTAAAAAAAAACTGTGTTACTCACGGGATACATATGGTACTGACCGTGAATACATAGGTTGTGTAAAAGCAAAAGAACCTACTGTACTTCAACAGATTCCATTTTGTGCTGTCTTTTGATTATTTAAGTATGGGATAGTTTTATATTGCGATGATGAATATGCTGGTATGCTTTGAACTGTGATTGGAGTACATGAGTTCCGTTAAACTGAACAAGTATATTAAACGGTGTGGAATTCTTTAAAATCTTGCAATGATGCAGAGCATACAAAGGCATTATACCAGGCTTGTGAAAGTGATGCGGTAGGTGCTGTACTGGACAGAGGGCTGGGTCCAGAAAAGAGTGACAGACGAGTCCGTTATATCTCTGCTCCTAAGATGGACAGAGCCTGAGGGAGCTGGGCGGAGAAAACACAAGGTGGATAAATGTGATATCAGCAAAACAAAACATGAGCATTGCCTGGTATTTGCATTTGAATATATTTTAACATGACTTTCTTAACCTCGTTTCCAATGGCAGATTAATTCAATCTAGTGAGATAATTGATGACTAGACAACTCATAGTAACAGTTCATGTTTCACAGTTTGAATATGAGTAAATGCAGTAAGTAACTTACCAGTGCAGCAGTCAGTGCCCTTGACACCAGGGTGAGACACACAAGTTCCCTTCACACACTGTCCTTGGTTGTTACAGTTACCAGGGCAGGATTTGTTAGCACATTCAAGTCCCGAATAGCCGTTGTCACACACGCACTGGCCATTCACACACTGTCCGTTATTACTGCAGTCAGAGGGGCACACAGCAGTGCCGCAGTCATGCCCATTGAATCCTGGGAAGCAGACGCATCTACCCCCCTCACATCTCCCCTGGTCACTGCAGTCGTTCGGACACTCGTTTTCATCTGATTGAGGGAAGCAGGCAGCCCCTGAGCATGTGAGAGTGGGAGATGCCTGAACAATGACTGACAGGACACCAGATAACATTAATACCACACTGAGGCAGCTAGGGTTAGCATAGCCACTCACTGGCTGGAAAGCCAGATCATAACGCCTGTACATATATCTGCTGTCCCTAATCAGAGTTTAGTGAGGGAGAGAAAGAGAGCATTACAGGGTGAGAGAGTGAGGAGGAGAGCATATAAGAGAGGCAGTGTGGGACAGTGGAATGACGGAGGGCAACAGAAAGAGCTCCATAAGTGCAGCCGGACTGCAATACCTTTGGCACACGCGCAGTTCTGCTTCAGAGTGGACACCTCCCTCTCCAGATGGTCCAAGCGCTTTTGCAGAGTGGCAAATTCTGCCTCGCAGCCGCCACATGCTCCCGGTACCAGGTTGATCTGATGAGTCAGAACTAGCGGAGAACCACGCTCAAGGTCCAGTTCCTTGTCCTGCACCAGGGTAGAGTTGGCTGTGTGTTTGCTTGTGTCTTTCTGGAACCAGGCATTGGAAATCAAGACTTTGATGGGGTGCTGTGCAGAGGAGGGGCTTTCTTCCTTTTGGGAGGTCTTTTCACTGCTTGCATCTGAAGGCGTGGCTGTAGAAGCGAGGCTCTGTTTGGCAGAGGTAAGGTAATGGGTGGCTTTTGATGAAGAAGGAGGGTTGTTGTTTACATTTGGGCTATGGTTCACCAGGAGGCTGCGGTGTGAACGTTCTGCTTTAGTTTTTTTCTCATGGGCTGTGGTCTGTAGGGAATGGCTGAACAGGAGCAGAACAAGGAATGCCAGAGAGAAAAGCATTTTAAAATTAGTGGGATCAAAATCCCCTATTAAGCTGAAGTAAATGGGGAAAGGGTTGGATCTACACACAAAAAGTGGTCAGATTTCCTTATTGAAGGGGATGAAAGTGTATCCGTCTCCTCACTGTGGGGAGAGAAGAGGTGATGTGGGAATCCAAAATGGGTGAATTGCAAAGAGACTTCTTTCTCTTTGTCAAGACTGAAGGGTGTGGATTCCCTGTGGGCTGCCCTAGGAAAGATAGCGCTGGTTAAATGTCAAGTCAAGCCAAAAATGTACAAATACGAAAGTCCAAAATATAAAAAATAGCAGGACTTTATTAAAGCCTCTCATTTGTAATGGTTAAAGATCTTTAGAATTTATCAGTTTGGTTCCCCCCCCCCCCTTCAAGAGTACAATTAAAGAATTCTAGGCATTGGGAATAATAATTCAGGAGTCTTCTTAATCTGCTTTCCCATCTGGTTTGGCACAATATTTCCAGTCAGCAAATATTAAGTTAATATTGAGTTCCAGTAAATCAAAGAAATGGAGCATCGCGTAGTTCTGGCAGGTCACGAGAGTCAAGCGCTCCGGCCGAATCAGCTGATGGCTCAGCTGAGTGATGTTCGCCTATCACAGTACATTCACTAACAGGGCGGTCTACTTAAACAGCCTCCCTCTACTCATTCGGCTGCTCCTCCTGCATGCAAGCGCTGCACGTTGCTTCGTAAATCCCCTCCACCACCCCAGCTCCATCCCCATGCGTCAAGAATTTGCATTCTCCATTCCTATGTGTTAAGAAGTTGTATTGCTCCATCCTTATGTGTTAAGAAATTGCATTTGCTCCATTTATATGTGTTAAAAACTGCTTTGCTGCTGGATCTGTTCTGTGTGTACCCCTCTAGGGGGGGTTTGGCTGCTGGCCTCCCGGCCTTATCCACGCGGGCTGCGTGGTTGGCGGGAGAGCTCCAGAACAGAGCCATACCGCCAAACATAACTGTATTGCCTTTATTGTCAATAAAGTACTTGATGACAGTGGTCCTGACAGAAACAACAGCAGTGAAAAAATGTTGACAAAATGTTGACTATAAGTACATCAAAGCCAAAATTGTATGTTTCAAGTCACCTTTAGGACAAAAGCAGTGAATTGTACACCAACCTGAAATTCACAGTAGTTTTTTAGGTTCAGTCACAACCACTGGGCATACAGTCAGGTCCATAAGTATTTGGACAGTGACACAATTTTCATTATTTTGGCTCTGTATGCCACCACAATGGATTTGAAATGAAACAATCAAGGTGTGATTTAAGTGTAGACTTTCAGCTTTAATTTAAGGGTTTTGTCAAAAATATTGTATGAACAATGTAGGAATTACAACCATTTTTATGCATTGTTATACCCAGTTTTAGGGGCTCGAAAGTAATTGGACAAACTAACATAATTAAATTGTAATTTTTAATACTTTTCAGTCAATGACTGCCTAAAGTCTTGAACCCATACTCATTACCAGATGCTGGGTTTCTTCCCTGGTGATGCTCTGCCAGACCTCTACTGCAGCTGTCTTCAGTTCCCTGCTTGTTCTTGGGGAGTTTTGCCTTCAGTTTTGCCTTCAGCATGTTAAATGCATGCCCAATTGGATTCAGGTCAGGTGATTGACTTGGCCATTGCAGAACGTTCCACTACTTTGCCTTAAAAAAGTCTTGGGTTGCTTTCGCAGTATGCTTCGGGTCATTGTCCATCTGCACTGTGAAGTGCCGTCCAATGAGTTTTGAAGCATTTGGCTGAATCTGAGCAGATAATATAGCCCTATACACTTCAGAATTCATCCTGCTGCTTTTGTCAGCAGTCACATCATCAATAAATACAAGGGAACCAGTTCCAGTGGCAGCCATACATGCCCACGCCATAACACTACCTCCACCATGCTTCACAGATGAGGTGGTATGCTTTGGATAATGAGCAGTTCCTTCCCTTCTCCATACTCTTCTCTTTCCATCATTCTGGTACAAGTTGACCTTTGTCTCATCTGTCCACAGGATGTTGTTCCAAAACTGTACAGGCTTTTTTAGATGTTTTTTGGCAAACCCTAATCTGGTCTTCCTGTTTTTGAGGCTTACCAATGGTTTACATCTTGTGGTAAACCCTCTGTATTTACGCTGGTGAATTCTTCTCTTGATTGTTGACTTTGACACAGATACACCTACCTCCTGGAGGGTGTTCTTGATCTGGCCAACTGTTGTGACGGGGTTTTTCTTCACCAGGAAAATAATTCTTCTGTCATCAACCACTTTTGGTTTCCATAGTCTTCCGGGCCTTTTGGTGTTCCTGAGCTCACCAGTGTGTTCTTTCTTTTTAAGAAGTGGTTGATATGGCCACATGTTTTGCTATCTCTCTGATGGATTTTTTTTTCCTGCCTAATGATGGCTTGCTTCACCGACAGTGACAACTCTTTGGACTTCATATTGAGAGTTAACAGCAACAGATTCCAAATGCAAACACACTTGAAATCAATTCTAGACCTTTTATCTGCTTACTTGTAAATGAAATAACGAGGGAATAACACACACCTGGCTGTGGAACAGCTGAGCAGCCAATTGTCCAATTACCTTTGGTCCCTTAAAAAGGGGGGGACCACATATAAAAAGTGTTGTCATTCCTACACTGTTCACCTGATTTGGATATAAATACCTTCAAATTAAAGCTGAATGGTCTGCAGTTTGAGCTCATATTCATTATTTAATTTCAACTCCAATATGCTGTGGTAGACAGCTAAAATAACAATACCTTTGTCAATGTCCAAATATTTATGGACCTGACTGTATATTCTATTTACTCTTGAGGTACACTATGTGCCCCAGAGTTCAGCTACTCCACACAAAAATGCCAGGACTGTTCATGCGGCAAGAATTGCATGAACTCGTTGGTGTACGCTAGCCAGTTCTATACGTATAATCTAAGTATTCATATTGCATAAAACAGCTTTGTTTGAATAATAAAATACAAATACCTTTCAATATGCTGTCTACATTCCAACTGATATCAAACTAAATGTTTTGTTTGTCTAACAATGTAAGTGACCAGAGAAGATTAGGAAAATAACTGGTTTTAAGCAGTAAAAGTAACAAAATGTAATTTAAAGAGTTGAGAAAATAAGGTAGCGCAGAGAAAGTCAACAAGTTATTCAATTTTTGGCAGGTCTGGGATAAAAAAAGACTCATGCATGTTAGCAGAGGGGTACTTACAGAGGGTCTCTGTACATTACTCTGTGAGACTGTACAGCAGAGTGAGCAGTTACATAACCTTTTTACTGGCACTTTTTGTGACCTGCCAAGTTTAATTCCTAGAATACGCACGCATGTTTCCTACAGGAATGAATGACTATAAACTCAGAACAGACAGAAGAAAAAGAAGGGAATGGCTTGAAATTGAAGGTAAGAAAATAAACTATTAAAGAGGAAGGAATAGATGTCACAAATGAAAAAGTATACTTCTGGACTATGTATACTTAACCGTAAGGAAAGTTTTTTTTTTAATTTTATGAAGAAAAATATATAGTACAACTACTATCACAAAATATTGTGTTACTAATTGTCTTCTACTACTTCTACTACTTATGTTACTTCAGATAATGATGATTTCTTGAGATCAAGAACACATCAGATGGAGAACTGGGTGTTTATTACTTACATGCCAGCATTCATTTATTATGAAATATAGGCAAAATAAGTTCAGATGAACTGTACTTCCTGGCTGATTTTGAAAGAAGTTAAAACATTTATAAATTTAGACTTAACAAAACTTAACAAAATTTGCTGACTGCAACTTTAATAACGTGATAACTACTAACTTCTATTACTACTGTAAGTCTACACAACTACTGTCACTACCACTTATATTATTTGTTTTCTATCACACAAAAAGTCCTAAATGTACTTCTTCATCTCTCTACAGTTTTCCTTCCATTTCACAAGCTGGCTATTTTGTGATTTTGTGATGATATTCCTAATTAAAATATTGCAAAATGCATTATATGCTATAAACATTTAGTTATGAGCTTGTGAGCTAAAGGAAGATAAAAAAGAAAAAACTCCCAATCCCACTAAAGGGGGGAAACCACACATTACTGAAGCTCAAATAAGTTACTGTCCGCTGTAAATAATGCCAATGAATTACACATACCAACAATATTTGATATCATCATACGTGCTATTGCTACTAACTTTAATTGGAATTAAAAATAAGGCTTACCAGGAAGGACTATGACACAGTCCCCAAGCCTGTGTCTGTGTGTCAGTCTGTTGCTCTCTGTCCGTCAGCTTTGAAAATCTCAGATTGACTGATGGTCAGAGAAGGAGGGGAACAGGGAAAGTGAGAAAAAGAAAGATGGGAGGAGTACTGTGATATTTCCTCATATTTTTCCCTCTCTCGCTCTCGCCATCTCCTTTTCCTTCTCCAAATGCATATGTCTCTGGGATGTTTCTCTGACGTTTTGCACATTTTGTAATGAGTTTCTATTATGCCATGAAATACAGGTTACAGTAAAGCTACAGTAACCAAAGCCAAACTTTAAGACTTGCAATTGAATGATAATTTTGTCACTTGCAGAATACATATAGTAAAAAGGAGACTCTTCCAGCTGAATTTTAATAAGACAAGAACTCAGCTTTCTAATTCCACATACTGTAATAACTAAGTAGTAACCCAGTTTAGAATCAATATCTATAGATAGTAAGATACACTACATACCTGAGTATTTAATAGCAGAAGAGGAGTGTTTTCAAGCAGGATATCCATTGTTATGTATACTGAATGGAAAATTTCAGTGCAAACAAACTGCAAAATCAGTAAGAGTAAACATTACATGTATTCTGAGTAATTATATATCTATTTTAAACGGAAATATTTATTTTTTCATGGTATACTTTACAACATACCATTGATTGCTCATGACAAGATCGAGGTTTGAACATAATTGTCCTGTTTGTTTGCTGGTGGTTTCCTTGCTTCTTTATTAATGTGTTTTTTTTAAATTTATTTTCTAGATGTGCTTAATCCAGAGTCATTTAGAAGGCCATGATTGCAAGACATATAAAAGCAGAAATAAGAACATAGGGGTTGTAGTGAGTAGTCTTCTGTCTATAATAGCCTATTGTCAATCAGTACAGAGTAGTAATAGTCTCATCTTAAAACAGTTATGTCATGATAATTCAATGCAAAAAAAATATTGCTACAATTACATCTTAAGTTGCGAAGTGAATTTATGGTTGATTATCTCATTCTTAATATTAAACCCAGAACTCAGATGTATTGCATTTGAATTGCGTGTTTGTTGGAGGTAATAAAGTGTACCTATGTGGGAGTTATGTAAGTGACCACATGGCATCCAATCCCTGACTGTACACGTAGCTCCAGACTGTGTGCTGCATGCAGGCTCCATCCTCAGACCGCAAATCCCCCTCAACCCACTTAAACACACAAATGCCTCCCCAGAATCAGCGTTTCCCATAAAAATTCATCTCTTCACCTAAATATGACAAAGTATATATGGACAGTGCCCTCCATAATGTTTTGGACAAAGACACATCTTTTCTTGATTTGACTCTACACTCCACAATTTGCAATTAAACAATTCACAAGGGTAAAGTGCAGATTCTCAACTTTTATTAAATGATACTTTAATACATTTTGGTTTCACCATGTAGAAATTACAGAACTTCTTATACCTTTTATAGACTTTGTATACACATTTCAGGGCACCATCATTTTTGGGGAAAATAACTTTGTCAGGTGTGTTCAATTGCTTCCTTAGTGCAGGTACAGTATAAAAATGCTTTCATTATGTAGATTTGATTCCTTGCCATAATTTTCATTACCCTATTTGTAATACACAGCTGGGTTATATCTTATTTTAGCAACTTTCATTCTGAAAAAAGGAAAATAATCTACCTCTTTAGAGCAGAAAAGAGTTGGTTCCAGAATGGGTGGTCTGGGTGCGAAACAGTGCCCCTCCCTGGCTTACCTGTGTAACTATGCGCCAACAGCATCTTCACTCTTTCTGACCCCTCATTCAAGCTGACCCAGCCTTGGTCTCTTAGTGTAGGTGAAGGTAGGCTTTGAACCATCATGGCCGCCGGTGCCCACATTAGACCACACAACAAGGCTCAAGAGAATCCATTCACTTGGAAACCAAATCTTCCAGCAGCACTCTAAAGTGCAATATAACTGATAGCTCAATCTACTGACACAAATTCAGTACATTTGTTTGTAAGAACATCATACATTTTATACATGTATTTACTGTATTTGTTAAAGTTAAAGTTAAACTATGCTAAAATGTTACAATTAACAGCATGGTAACACTTCTCTGAAAACAAATACACTTTCTATGCACAATGACCAAAATCACCAATCAATATGCTTGTTTTGGCAAACTATGTGTCTACATAAAGTGCTTATAGGTGCCTGATTGACTAGCAGGGTTTTCTGGAGAAGAATGAGAAGTGGATTCCTGCCAACTGAACCATCCCAAACTTTGGGCGGAACTAATGTTAATTAATGGTTGGTCAGGAGGTCTACCAACCACAGTCAGCACAGGCAATGGTAGGGATTGAATCGCAGACCATGTGACTCTTCCACTAGCAGAAAGGACCCTTAAAGGGGAATTGCACTTTATAACACTTCTGCTTCTCGTGACTGATATTTTCCTTCTAATGAATGTGTCGCCCTTCATTTTTTGATTAGTTATTTCATTATGTTAATATTTTACGCTGTTTTGTTGTTTTCCTTTACAAATGCAGGAAGTAGGCTAGACCCAGGCAGTTTAGTGTCGAACTCGAGGATGCATATCATTGCGCGAATTCTGATACCTGCAGACAATAACATTAGGTTGGTCGTAGAAATCATAGACATATATACATATATATGTCTACGCCAGAAATACTGGTGTATGACTACTAGCTAGCGAAACCAAAAATGTCTGAGGACAAAGGAGATTTTGTTTTTGATCATGGGATTGTTATGCCCTATCGATTTGAGCCGGAATACACAGAAGCAGAGCTGGCTAATTTGCTGATTGTGCGAGAGCGAGTCAGGACCGGGCTTTTGATTGAGGAACCACAGGCTATTCCCAGGACAAACGGCACGTGTAGAATCCATGTCTCAACGACGCGACAGCGTTAGCAGCTCGCATAGTACCTACTCCAGCGGTTCGCCATGATGGAAACGTGGTACGGCAGCTCAGCTTGCGTGCCTTGGTAGTGGTGCCTTCAAAGTAGTCGTGCATACCCTAGTCCTCATTGCGACCTTCTCACTGATTTGGGTCTGATACAAATGAAATATGAAAATGTGGTTTCAAGGCAAGTTTAACGGGGGCATTATAACAACCGGGTACAATGCACCTCATTATTACACCGATATCACATCAAACAAAAGCTAGCAGACGTTAGTTTGTTCGATTTCGACGCTAAGTTAACGGAATGTTTTGCTTCGCTTCTTCTCGATTTTGTCGTGAAACGAAATCGAAGAAGAAAAAACCGGAAACCGTATTACTATGTGGACTTGCGCTAAAAACAATAGGTCTTTGTTTCTAACGTTAGATATTTAAAATGAAATAACTAATCGAGAAATGAAGGGCGACACATTCATTAGAAGGACAATATCAGTCATGAGAAGCAGAAGTGTTATGAAGTGCAATTTCCCTTTAACCGGATGAGCCACCCATCAGCCCACAGAGGGACAGGGGGAATTGAGGCCTGTAAAAAAAGCCTCCTTTTCTCTGAGAAAGTGAAAGACCATCACTGTAGCAGGGGGTGAGTGGAAAAGAAAAGGGGGGGAAATTACAGGGTAAGAACTAAAGTTACACTGAAGGAATGTTAAGAAAAAGTTAAAGGATTTATTCTAAATGGACAGGGGGTAAACCTTTTCATTTGAAAATGTAGACTTTCTGAGGTATTCCTGCTTGCTTTGGCCATACTGATTCAAATTTAACAAGAAGCGTAATGGTGGTTGGGAAAACAGCGCAGGTATTGAATCTGAAGCGATAGAAGTGATGGCCAAGATTTCCATGTTGCTTATGTTGGAACACTCTTTTGAGATTAAAATAATATCTGTGCACAACTCCAGGCCTGTTCCCTGACTCTCCACCCTCCCCCTGCTCACCTTTCCTCCTCACTCACCAGTCTCCTCCTTCCCTCTCTTCCTACTCCTCCATCACGACCACTGAACATCTCTCAAGGGCAGGCATGTACACCATCCTGTTCAATCACTATGCACTGCTTTTGTCCCTTTGAGAGCTGCCCTGATGTCCAGCAGTGTCCAAAGATGTCACCCTTCCCTTCTGTCTCACCCTGAATTAATAGACAGACAGCCAGCCCAGAGTAAATCCATCCACAGTCTAATGCACTCAATGTGCGAGGGCATTTTCTGTGGTACTGTGGCGTCAAGTGTAGTCAATTGGTGTGTCTATACTGTGTTAACCCCAAACCCGCACCCCCTGCCTCCACTGCCCAACCCCTCCCCCACGCGCTCCGTCGATGAGAGGGTGTTTTATTCACAGCACAGAGAGCTCTCAGTGTGTCACTTGCCACAGGAAGAAAAAAAACACACAGAATTAAGAAAATAAATACATACGGTATGAACCTGAATCATGGCAGTGAAATGAAGAGAAGTTAAATCATTGGCTGAGTTTTCAAGGGGAGTGGGGTGTGAGTGTATGTCTCACACCACGTCAGACTGTGTGTGTGTGTGTGTGTGTGTGTGTATTTGTGCGTGTCTTGATGTGCATGAGCAGAAATGATAGGTCCGCAGTATTTGCTGATAAGTATGGAAACTCCAACCAATGAATCTCCTAATGAAAAGATCATTATTTTGTGGATGATGAACTGATGCAAATCACTTCTGTCACAGTAGTGGTACTGCAGCAGATCCTTCTCATGTAGGGGATTTAGATGCAAGGAAAATTAAGAGGTTCCAAACCTCCAATACCCTTGTCTGAATGCTTCTCCAAATGAATCTTTCCAGCTTGACCCTCAGCCATGATTAAATTGCCACATGCATTCACACACATCACACACCAATACATCATATCCAAAGTCAGGAATGCAGGTAACATTCTTGCCATAGGTTTAACAATTTGTTTGTACCTTTTTTGCATGCAAAAGGCATACAGTACTTTTTAGTACCTTTCTGGGTACATTCAGGATATGTGTTCCTTAAAGAACCAAAATGCTCCTCCACTGCACATATATTTCTGAGAGTGTAGTTTTTTATTGTAAATTGCACTGACGTATGCAACTGATTATATTATTGGCACATTAACTGAAATGGAGTGAAGGTAACAGGGGATTGGGTGTTGGTTTTGAATATAAAATTTATGTCAAAAGCAACCCCACAGAGTTCTTTTTCAGGTAAAACGTTGGGTATTCTTGGTTTACTCGGCTGCCTCTTTCCATAGATCATATTAATTATATCTATCTGACATTCGACCACTGCCATTTATTTATAACCTCTGTTACATAAATTCAGGGTTCACTAAGAAGGCTCCATTCCCCTCTGGATTCAGAATAGTCCCATGCTTCTATTCTTGGGACCTTGGGCTTTTTCTCAGCAATTACTCTACTGCTTTTCTTGAGAAGAGAGTGCTGCATTTGCCAATATGTAGACCTACCTTGTGACATCATTGGTGTGTCCACATTCTGATGCATCATCAAGGAACATTGCATTCCTCTTAGAGTTACCCAACAGAAATCACGCCTAAATCAGCATGGGGATGATTACTGCTTTGTATATTGTGAAAATAGTTTGAGAAATATCCATACCTTATTGACATTATTAGTGGTAGATGGTAGTGGTAAAAACAATAAAACAGATTTAATCAATAAATCAATGAAATTGTGTTTGAAATTAGATTTTTATTAACAAAGTTTGAAAATTTTAGGCATTGTATGTCTTTTTTCAGTATGAGTACGATTCTGAGTGAATCAGCGTGTGCTTCAGGGTTTCATTTGGGGTCCTTCACTGAGTGCAGCCATCTGTCTGGTACTGGGACAAAAATGTGTTCAGGTCCTTGCACTGAAATCTTTTTCTGGACGCTTGGCATTGGCTCTCACTCGGCAACTGTTCGACCCAGGATGAGGAGTCCAACAGGTACTGCATTCTGATAAATATGTAGACATAGTAGCAAAGATGAACAGATGAAAAGAGAGGTACTGCGTATATAATCAAATCACAGTCACCTCCAAATACATTGGCACCATTGGTAAAGATGAGCAAAACTTGCTGTATAAAATGAATAACACTTGTTAGGACCAGTGGAATCATAGACTCCAAGACACACCAAGACAATGTTGGCCAAAACCTACTTCTGTAATATCCCTCCACCAAAAAAGTTCACATTTGGACGCAAATTAATCTACCAGCAAGAATATGATCCCAAAAATACCTAACAATCAACTTTCCAATGGGGATTTCAGTCTCTAGAATAGAACCCAATAAAAAATGTGCAGTTTGAAGGTGGCTGTCCACAAGCATGGATAAAAAAATATCTTCAGAGATTGTTTATGAATACATGTATACAGTCTTCCCCAGTATGTTCAGCAATATCATACAGACCTGCCAACTTTAGGAAAATATTTTGAGTACCACAATAGTCAGTGTAACGCTAAGTTCACATGCTTTCGCACCACTTCGCTTTGCATGCACACACAAGCCTTTCTTCATAATTCTAGTTTTGACTGTTAAAGTGATCAGGCAAAATTGTAGAATTTGACCTGATTCTAAAATATCACTTGCATTGCACTGGGCTATATTATGATATACTTGCAAGTCAAATGTTTGAGTACAACTGCTTAAATCAATTTTTTTCATGATATTTCATTATATGATATGTGTGCTTATACAAACTGATAACCATAAGTGAACTGCATTCAATTATTTAATCAAAATTGAATTTATTTTGTATATTGTAACATATGTTTTCATTTCCAAATATTTACAGAAACTTATGTTGCGATGTAAAACAGTCAATTATGAATAAAACTTTCTGTTCATGATTTCCATTTTTATTTAATAATTAAATCATTGAATCAGCTTATATAGGCACACTTCATATAGGCCTAATGAAAAAAAAAAGTATTCAATTGAAAAATTATCTAGGAATGTAGGCTTTTGTAACTAGAGGTTAACTGAAGCTCCTTGGTGGCTAATGTCAAAATCATAATTGCACAATGTGAAAAATACATGGTGCGGGAGTTTTGAGGGGCGGAGGCACGGCCATTTCTCCGGATATTTTGCGAGGAACTTCTGGGGGGCATGGACTCGCTTCTTTTTAGTAGGTCTGCTGCTCTCAATTTTAATTTTTCAATTTAAGTTGCTTTATTGGCATGCAATACAAATGTAATTATTGCCAAAGCACACATATATAATATGTAAAATAATAATAATATTTAAATAATAATGTTAAATGTAATATATAACCGTAACAACATTGACAGCAACAGAAGTAAATCAATAAATATGTACAATGCTCTCACTCTCTCCTTGTTAGTAGCTTCGTCATCTGACGTTATGATTATTTTCTAACTGCAAGGCTGGTCCGGTGACTGGCTACAATAATAGGAATTATTTGCTACGTTAGCAGTCTATAGTCAAACGCCTTTGCAATGGTCACTTTGCTCCAACAGAGCGTGTGCGATTCAAAGTTTGAACACAGAGTCTCCGTAGCATTTGAGTTACTGCAGCTAAATTACTCCATCAGTTATTCACGTCTTGTAACGAGGCTAAATCGTATGCAAGCTACTACTGCGACTAACTATATACACAAATGTATCTAATTAGGATATACATCTTGAAATGCATCATCTCGTAAAGTTACCGAACATGTTTTAACGTTTTATATGTTAACATCACGGTCACATTTTTGTGCTTGATTATTACTCCCCACTTCCCATTTTACCTCAGCAATGCAGCGTTACGCCTCGGTGGATAATAAAGTACCGCTGCGTATCAGTGGATGTTGAGTGGGTCGGGGAGGGGTTACACAACCGCAAGCACAAGGTACTAGCATCTGGTTCAATCCGAGGGATGTAGTTTAAATACCGAATAAATGTACGGTATTGTTTTGTATTAATTGATTGTTTTCCGTAATTAAATTACTATATATATACCTGCGTATTTTGACCAAGCATTGCGTGGTTGGTACACAAAATGCGTGCAGGTAAGCAGGTCTGTATATCACTATATAAAACAACTTGTTAGTAGTCATTCTTGTAAAGGGCTGATGTCCCTTTATGGGAAATTAAATTATTATTATATATAACTGTTATTTTCTTTGATACATTTTTAAAGAATATTGTTTCCCAAATATAACTAATTACTTGTGTTGTTTATTTAATACAGTCTTTTTCCCAGTCGTTATCAAGAGTGCCAATCATTTTCATTTTGGAGGTGACTGTTTACACAATATACACAAGGAAAAGAACTGTTACTGTCAAAGAACATGTCGATGTGTACATTCTCCATTATAGTATGTAATTGTTCGGCATAGAGTGATACTGACTGTCCATGTGTGTCAGTGGTGGTGCCATCCTTGCCCATGATGAGATAGGTCTTGCCCATCTGCAGTGTCCCTTTACACTGGCGCCTCTTTGCAAACACCCGAACACTGCCCTTTGCCACACTTTCGTCGCCAGCTATGACACAGAGAGCATGCCACACATTGCTACATCGTGCAACACACTAGTGCACACTAAATATAAGTCATAGAAAGAGCTTATTTTTCAATTGATACTTCCATTCAATTAGATAACTAAATTTATTGAATGGTAAACTGCACCTCATTAAATAACTACTAGTGAGCAGCTACTCCTTTCACTCTGACATTATAGATAAGTCTGTTGATAACAGATGACATTGTAGTGAGTGTTGTTAACAGACATCAGTTCAACATGGCACTGTATGGCCCCAATCTTTAAATTATTTTTATTCATATTTCAAATTTTATCTTATAGTTATAATACCATAAGTGTATTAGCTATTTTACAGATGATCTGATAGTTCATGGACATTTGTTTAAAGTAGACACTGTATAGGTCCACCAATCTTTCTATTGGACAGATGTCAAAACATCACAGTCTCCAATCAGTATATTCAGAGCATGCAGAAATCAGTAGATCTTCGGAGCACATGCCATAAATGAAATCTGACCAAGTGGATAATATGTGGTATATATGAATCAATCTGCGTTCTTTTCTTTAAATGAGTAACAAATAAAATAGTATTGCTTTGAACATTTGCAGATGAAATGACAATGATGAAATGCAAATGAGTGGATACACCTGTATATCACATTAGGCACAACCTACAGTCAGATTCTCTGGCAACAGGAAATTTCCAGTATTGAATTCAATTGCACCTCTTCATTATCAAATGTGAGTGATGAAAACAATTAACGTCAATGACAGAAATTTTGGCATTGACCAATCATAAATAGTGATCACACTTACTTGCCCGGAGAACATCTATCACTGTGGTATGGTAGAGCTCAAAGTTACTCTGTTCAGACATATGGTCAATTTTCACCCTATAACCTGAAACATAGGACGACACAGTCAAACTTGAACAACTTCAAATTCATACAAAAAGTTAAAGAGATAAGAAATGTAAAATGGAAAATGCACTTAAGTTTCTACTGTAGGACCAATCATGTAACACAATCACAAAAGTCTTTTCAAGATTTCAGGACATGATCAGTGTGAGTTATTCTAACAGAAAAAAACTAGAAATATCCTTGCACAGTACCACTTAACACAAAGATAAGGACAGGGATATGGACACAGGGATGTGCACACACCATATTCCACTGTGGGAAAGAAACAGGCAAAGTCAAAACGTGCGTTCTTCTTGGCGCTCATCTCGAAGGTCTTTTTCTCCTTGTGACAGGGCTCTGTAAGAACGCACATTATATTCATTACCAAAACTGAAATGAGTATTGTCACTTGTATTTGTTCCACAATTAATTTAACTATTATATTACAACATAACTGTATTATAACTGACTACGCACTTTCTGCGCACTGACACACTTCCCCTGAACAGAGAGTTGATACCATTCTGCTCCTCTGGGGGGCACTGTAGAATATAGTACACTTCCTGTCTGAGGGGGACAAGACATTGTCAGCATGAAAGGTTGAAGCATTATTGATAACATACAGAACATTCCTCAAACTGGTTCAAAAATGAAGGGTGTCATTTTATTCACTTCACCGACATGGAGTACAATTTAAACAATTAATCTTTCTCAAGAAATATAAATTAATATTATGGATATGAACATTTTCTGGACTGTCTACCAGGGTTGAACTGAAGGAGTAGCACAAGCATACCTGGTTCATAATAATCATAGAAAGAAGCAGGAGCAGGCTGTAGTAGGCCTATAGGTACTCTCTGCACAGCTCCAAATTTTATACACTCCTTTCCCTCTGGGACCTGGAATTAGAATGAGAATCTGTTGGTGAGTGAGAGAGAGTGTATATGCATGTATGTTTGAGTGACAGAGAGTGTATATGTGTGTATGTTTGAGTGCTCATGTCTTACCTCATCAAAATACAACAGAACTCTTCCCTGCGTGGTCTCATAGTGAGATATATACCGGTCTGATAGCTCCTTCAGCTGTGGGAGGGGAGGGGGGGGGGGGGCAGGGAGAGAGATAGACAGAGAGAGAGAAACGATATACTGATGATATGATATACATACATATGGAGGTTGACATATTAATGCCTTAAAGGGCATAATTGCTCACATTTTCATTTCATTTAAGGGCAAGATCTAATGCGTACAATGAGTCGGATTAGGATCCCAACTGAGCAGGCCCTCGACAAGGTTCAGTACACACCCTCTGATTCACCCTAAATGTCATTTAACAGTTTACTCCTTTTTTGAGACTGATTGCAAAAGATATGAAAGGAAGAAAGAGCAAATGTGTGCCAAAAATAAAGGAATGAAGCACGGCGCAAATAAGGAGAGAAAGATGAGAAGATGATTAACTAAAGTTGATGATGGTGATGATGATGACGACTTGCCTTATCCAGATCTTCAGTCAGTGCTTCAAAGCCACTGAGCAGCGTAATGTCAGCAATAGCCATGCCAGAGAGGTTTCTACTCAGGTCATGGCTGAAATTATGAAAATAATGGAAACACATAATTATATTAGACTATTCTCTTGACAGGCACCTTTATCTAGCCTGACTCAACTAGTTTGTGGCTGATACTTTTACATTACCTTTTAACAAAGCCAGATCAAAGCTGAACTCTGTCAACATTTTTCAGAATTTAACCTAAAACCCTCAAGTTATAAACCCACCATAGAAAAGGGTAAACTGCAGACAATTGCAAATCACCATGGCATACAATCACCTTTCGATACTTTCATTCATCATTCACTCAGTGATGGAATCACTCTTTAACACACCTGACACAGACCACATACTCCACAGCTGTCTTCCGGCTCTCATCAGTGTCTCTCCTGCGTCTACTACGAGCATCAAACCACTCGATCTTTGAATGAGGGATGTCTCTGTCCTCCACCTCCTCCTTTCTCTCCCCTTTTTCATCGTAGTCCACATAGTCATAGTTATCTAACACTTGAGCTAAAAAAAAAATACAGTGATAATAGTTCTTCAGCAACAACTGCAATGTAGTACATGTCAATAATACATTGTCAATAATACAATAATAATTTGAAAATCTATTTGGCTCCCATAGCAGCATTTCATGTTCAAAATGTAGTATTTTGGAAAGCTTATGAATGATATGATTCATGAAGCAGGCTACAATGAAATGCACAACCAAATATAACACGTTTGAAATGGAATCATCTTGATTGATAGATTGACAAATCTAATCAGACAATACAGCAAATCGAATTCACATGGCCCAAGAGGTAGAAGTACAATCAGACCTCTGTTGGTTTCATGAGATTCAAAGAGACACGTTGTTCACTGTTAACTTCTAGAATTTGAAACTGAAAGGTACGTAGAAGGTTTGAATGAAAGTTCCAAGTTTGGTTCTGTTCAGTCACACAAATATTTCCAGTACTTAGCACTAATTTGTAACTTCTCAGACATACAAGGAATTAATTTATGCATATTTGATGCAGAAATGCATAATTTGGAAAAGTACATATATTCACTGTTAGCTTTGTCCCACTCTCACCAGTGTATTCAACCTTGCCCTGCACCGTGATGCTAATGGACAGCAGCTGACAGGTGTCCTCAGGCTGAAGTGCATGATATGCCATCACCACCTGTAAAATGGACCATCCACACATATATTTCAACATACAGATATCACACCACCACATAGTACAACAGTTCTTGAAGCAAACATAACTGGATATTAATGTTATAAAAAAGAGAGTACCTTCATCTTGGCTTTTCCCTGTCCTGATGCTTGTACATTAATATTGCTTCCCAACAGCCTCTAAGAGGGAAGAAGAGACAAGTTGGTAAAACGTGTTGGCAAAACATGAGTCCACGGAAATGGCTCATTTTAGTTCTAGTGGCCAATTTGGGAGGTGGCAGGTGTGAATGTCACAAGAACTGAATAAAACACTTGCTCAAATTGGTATATTTCTAAAGTTAAAAACAAAACATAAACCCAACTGCAGTTTTTTTTTTTTGGTTTGACTTGAACAATCAAATTCAATTATTGAGTTGCCAGTCATAAGTTGATGTAAATATAACTAAATCAATTTAGATAGGCTATTGTACATGGCATTGTTACTGTTTACCTTCAGCTCAGTTTCCACTCTCTCCCCAGGTTTGTCCATAGTCAATTTTGCTTTCTGGCTCCTGCCTGGTGCAGTGAACTGCAAGTCCAGCTTTGTGGAGGGTGAGGATGATCTGCTTAATGCATATTCAGAGAGGGCTTCCAGTGCCACTATTGTGTCCTTGGAAGGGAAGGGTAGAGTGAGAAAGAGAAAGAAAGAGGTCAAGAAAGAGATTGAGAAGCCACCTATAACTTACATTTCAGTCCCCTGAAAATGTAAATATGTAGAAAAATTGAATCATTTGAAGAAATGACATCAAACATGACTGGAAAGGAGTTCAATGGCACGCATTGTTGTTAGTACTCACTAGAGAACTACAAACACATACTGGTGACCATACTAATACCACTGATTTGGAACAGCAGTTATTTAAAAATAGTACCTGACTTTAATTTTGGTACTACTGCCATGAATAAAATTGCTTTTTTATTTTTTAAAGAAACACTATGCCCAGCATTTTGATTTAAGGGATATGTTTTTCATTGAGTGGAATAAAGTTCTTGCCCTCATCTTAGCACAGAACATACAAGTGGCAAGGTAAATACAAGTTAATGAACAATGGTAGCTTTGAGCTGTAACTAAGGCAAAACAGTGCAGTGTGCATTTAAAAGAGGCGAGTGATCTATTTATATAATTCCCTTACCTGGGTGGATTTGAAACCCCCTCCATAGTTCTCCTGCTTTGAGAGCCAACAGACTGCTGAATCTGCCCACTCCATGTCCTTATTGGCCACTGCTGTTAGAAGGGCATAGGCTGTGGTCTCTACTGTGATAGCATGAGGGGGTGGAACCTTGTTACCTTGCACCTCATTGGCCAATCGCAGGTCAGATCTGGAGGCCCACATCCGACAATCTCCATCTGATTAATTGGAGAAAGAGAAGGGAGAGTCGTGAGCTGAGTGAGAACATGGGCAATGGCGTGAAGCCAGAATTACCCTGTTAAATGCACCCTTGTAAGTCAGTCTGGCTAAAAGCATCTGCCAAGTAACTACATTTTAAGTTGTTATAAGTCAGTCTGACAAGTGAGCTTTAAACATCTATCACAGTCATTTTGAACCAAAAAGGAAAACATGCAGTTTGCTGAAAATCAAAACCCACAAATTAAACTACTTACACTGAAAAGCAATAAGTGCAGAACAATATACCTCTGGTGGAGTATGACTGTAAATATCTGTCTGCACTCTTTCATGGGTAACACACCTTCAGTAGCCAGGTCTTTAAGCTTGCCCCAGGCAGAGAGGGCCAGGCTGTGATCTTCTTGGCAGAGGGCCAGACAGTATGCGGTGATGGCCACAGCGTAAGGTCTCTCCAGGGATTCAAAACGATCGATGAGATAGGCTATGGAAGCAGTGATACTGTTCTCCTGTGTAACGCAATGCAAAGTATACCGCTTTTTTATCTGACCAAACATATAGATTTAACTAAAACACAGAACACCACCCTGTATCTGACTAAAGAGCAGTTCCTCTAGTTACCTATTGCTAGTTGCATATTTAATTCACGTAATTACAGTGCATATATAATTCACATGGAGTAATTAATTAATAATTTATTAAATTAACTGCTTGAAACATTCACAGCTACAAATAATTTTTAAATGTTTAACAATATTCATTCGTACTATTGTTACAATCCAAATACTTAATTGTGTCATTGATATTTGGCAGTAAGACATCTACACTGATATCAAATGTTAGAAGAGAAAAAAAAAACTGAAAAAAAGAAAACAAAGCACTACAGTTATTGTCCTGATATGCAAATTGTCTCGTTATAAATTGTACTGTACTGAACTTTTTCAGTGGCCTGCCAGACTGAAGCCATCCAGTTATTTGTGATGAGCACCAAGACCGATAGAAGCACTCAGGTCACGCAGTAATAACAGAGGAGCCTGCAGTTTTACAATCAGCTTACCACGTCTTTCTTGTTCTCCTCACTCAGTAAAGGCAAGGAGTGATGCATAGCGATGGTTATGAAGGCAGTGAGCGACACATCCCCCTCCACACCCCCCACACCTCCCTGCAATGCAACACATAAACAATCTGATAGGTCAATATTACTACATTACTGTAAACTTCACAAAACACAAATCAAACACATCTTAGTAAAATTTTAAATGTCTTGTGAAAACCCTTCATTCACTCACAGTCACACTGATGATCTATATGGCAGATATTAACAACACATTTATATCCCATTGTTATATGCTTTAGAGATACATTGGTGAGCCTACCTGCATTTCTCTGTGAATGACTGGATGGGGGTCTGTGAAGCTCCCATTTTTCTGCTGTGAGATCAGGTATTTCACTGACTCATAGATCTCCTGCTCTGACACAAACCCCATGCCCTGTCGGCCCTGCTCTCCCCTTCCGGCCAGCTGTCGGTCCAACACCAAACACATGACCTTCACCACGAGGGCTGTCAGCCTGGGGGGGGGGGGGGATGTAATGAGTCCAAATATAATGTTTACTCAAGGTTATATAAAAAGAATTGAAGAGGATGACTGGAATCATGTGAGTTAAGGAGGAGTCAGGAATCCTGTCATCTTACATGCAGCTGGTGGATCCCTGATGTGAACTTCTACAGTGTACAGACAAGTGAGGGAAAATACTGACCAGTTGCTTGCGGGATGCTCTAGCCATGCTCCATAGGATGCATTGTCCTTCTTGAATGTCAGAATTCTGGAATAAGCTGACAAAGACAGAGAGAAATAATACAATTGAAAGCTAAAGATTGAATATCTGTAGAACTGATTTGATTTGTCAACAAAACTGGAGCAGAATGACACAGCACCCATCACCCAGGGAAAGGCAATATAACTATATGTTACTGCTAATTTGATCTGTGACTTTGTCTTTGTAACTGCGTATTATGTCAGGTCACCCTTCTAAAACAGACTTTGATGTCAATGGGGTGTCCTGGCTAAATAAATAAATAAATAAATAAATAAATAAATAAATAAATGAATTAAAAAATAAATAAAATAGGCAACATCCTCAGGCCTGTTTTCCATGTATCCACCATTCATGGCTAGCCAGTCTCATAAATTTGCATTTGCTACTTTAATCCATAAAAATCTTTAATGCATAAAAAACACTATAATACCTGAGAGAGTATCAGGCAATAGATGCATTTCTACAAATATGGCTTATAATTAAAACACATAGTTTCACAGTGATCAAAATGAATGACACCGTTGCAAACGTGTTGAAGGAACACTTGTTTGAATTCATACAGCATGTCAAAGTCCATAATAAACCGCAAAGTGGGGATTTTGCTACATGTTTTACCGTTCTCTATGTGAGTGAGCGCTGTGTCTCTGGTCTGTGGGGGAAGTTCTTTCCACCCCTGGCTGAGGTCCAGGTATCGAAGGGCCAGTGCCGTGGGGGACATCAGGATCATGGTCTGCTCAGCACACCCCAAGGGGGCTCGCAGCAGCCCCACCACCCCCGAGGCAGAGAGCAGGGACAGAACGGTTGGCTTGCCAAACACCTCACCTGGGAGATGGGCCAGAGAGCAGATTACAAACTGACATGGAGACTGAAACACTATGTCCATGTTCATCTTCCAGCCACAACAATGACAGCATACAGCTATGTACACAACAGTGTAAATAATGAGTTTGGGTACATCATAAAGACAAGAAGGAGTACCTTCAATCATGACAAACAGGTTGGTTCCAGAGTCAGGAACTGTGCTATTTGGCAAATATCCATCAATTTCAAAACTCTTCCCACTTCTCCCTGTAAGAAATTATGGGAGAGAGGTAAGAAGTGGTGTTAAACATGAAAAGCACATCATACAATTTATGTCTAACTGTATAGCCAAAAACCAGCTATACAGCAGTTTATAACTAAAAAGCAGCTATTCTCAATGTATAGCTGAAGATTCATCAACTTCAAAACTCATTTTGGGTTCATTTTAATAAAAATACACAAATAAATGACTAATACAATGGTAAAAAAAAAAAAAAAATACAGTGGAGAAAAAAATACAGTGGCAAGCAGTAGGGAAAATGAATTGATGGTATCGTAGTAATGCTTCTCTCTCTTATTGCTCCGCATCCATCCCCACCGCATCCACTCACCATCAATGTCAAGAAAATAGCTCATCTCCTCTCTCTTCTCTATTCCCTCTGTCTGATTAAAAAACACAGAAAGAAACTAGCATAAAGATAGAAGCCATGTTTACTCAAGCAATGTCCTCAGAGCCTTAACAATTACAAACTGGAATGCTTGAGCAGAGGTGCACTACTGTGTACACCAAGCACAGAACTCGTGTTCACACAGCTAACATATGGCAGATGGAACCACACTGCATTGTGTGTGTTTCCTCATACAGAAACACCTTAAAGGCATACTAAGCAGGATTTTTACCTTGAATTGTTTTTAAAATAACCATGCTGAAACATATTTATGATGCACTGGCATTCTCTGTCGTTACACTTTCACCAAATTCATGCATCTTTACCTGTATTAACAGTGGTAACCCACCCTGCTCCTGTAGATTTTCTGTCCTGTAGGTTTTCACTCCAACCCTATCAAAGCACACCTCAGTCAACAGCTTGAGATCTTTTTCAGCTGCTAATTAGTAGTCATGTGTGCCAAAGTAGGGTTGAAATGAAAACCTACAGGATGGCAGATATCCAGGAATAGGGTTGGTTATCACTGTTCTAAAATGTATTCAGGATGTTTCTGGGTGTTCTGTTCTTTCCTGCATGGGGAGGGGTGGGTGTGGCTACACAGCCTGTGGTCAGGGATCACATTTCAGTGGTGTTTCTTGCAAGCTAGCTAGCTGCTGCACTGGCAAAAGATGGCCACGTACAGAGAAGCAAAAAGCAATAGTGCTCGTTCAAGAAACAAAGTTAACCATAGAATTCCTTTTCCTCTGTGGCATCAGCTGAAATTTACCACGGGGATGAAAAGTGATGTGGAGTTAGCTTGTTTTCTGTTGGACCTATAAGTAACGTTACTTGCAGTGTGAAGCTAGCGACAATTTAAAGAGGGTCTGACACTTCTAAATACGAGAAAACCACTATTATGCTCATCATAATGGAATTCATTAAACTATACATAACAGAATGAATGAAGTTATAATCAAATCTGTCTTCTTTCTGTTGCTCATGATCCCTCATTTCACAGTACCAACGTTACATCTAGCTATTCAGCTCACTACATTAAGGGGGGTCCTTGGGGTGAGCGGGTGGGGTTGAAGATGGAGGAAGATACTTCTTTGACTGAAAACACAGGACCACAGTAACACTAAAATATCCTGCATAGTATGCCATTCTTATAGTAACACATACAAATTACATAGAGCAACACTGGTCAAAATTTCATGAGGGATTAATCCATCTCACTACTCAACACAGTGTGGCTTTACTTTGCCCCCACCTACCCCCAAAACTCCATATTCTCCTCAATGCTCTTGACAACTGCCTGTGGGTTATTTAGGCAAATAAACAGATGATGACAAAGCACACTTGCTGAACACACAGCATGGGTACATCCAGAGGAAGAAGAGAACCTTGTTCACCAGTAGAGAATGAGACAAACCAAAGAATGCTAGACCTCATCAGTCCTCCTCCACTCACCACAACCAACAGGCTCTTCTGAACAGAATCTAGACCCATATCCCACTCTTTGTCATAAAGCAACAGGGTGATAGGAATCTTTCCTGTCACCATGGGAACTGCAGAGAAGGTCACTGTTTTGGCAGAGCCAGGTGAAACAGTGACATTAAGGTAGGAGAGGCTGGAGGCGGAGCCAGGTGAGCACAGCCCCTCTTCTGACTTCATATGGATAGACAGCTGACGAGCAAAAAGAGATAAAGGATTACTGAACATTACATTCTAATATTGTGCTTACTGAAATATGCATAGCCTGCTGCTGGAATAAAAGGAGTAGGTTTGAATGTTCAAAATGTTTTCTATGTTTTTGTATTCAGAGGGTCAGGGGAGAAAATTAGCTTTTTCAATGCAATTGTTCTTGTGCCACTTCCCTAGTCCACGATCTTGTAAAATGCTGTTACCTCTCTTTTGTCGTCTCCATAGTTGTAGATGACAGCAGTAATGAACAGCTGCTCATATCGTTTTACAGAGTAGGGTAGGCGCAGAGAGATGAACACCTTCTTGAATACACGCAGTTCATGGGGTTCCGACACACAGAACCCTGTATTGACACACAAAATCAATGTATGATGAATAACGTGCATACTATGTTACTTTATAATAAAAACATACTCACACAACCTATTGGAATGTAAGCAACCTACGCATGCAAAATGACTAATCAGTGTGTGTGTGCGTGCGTGTGTGTGTGCGTGTGAATATGTGTGTGTGAGCTGGATAGTGTGAAGGATTCTGATTATTACCATGTGAAGCAGACAGACTGACAGCCTGAATCTCCCAGGTTGTGATGGAGTCAGGCAGAATTAATGAATACCTGGAAGAGCGAGATACTGTGTAAGTAAATAACTTTGCCCATCAGGCCCGACTGAACAGCACCTGAAACTGTCTGTTACAGTGCACGCCAACTCACTTTTGTTCCCCATTCACATCGATCTCTTTAAATTCAAAGCTAGTGTCAAAGAAGCGACGAATGCTTCCAACATTGGTATCAAAGAAGTCTTCCATTTCTCCTCCATCAGCAGCTGAGAGTCAAAGGAAAAGGGAGAGCAAGTTACACAGTTCCTTAGTTTTATCTTAAAAATAAGATATGGTAAATTGAAAGAACCAATTCTTTTGTAAACATTTTCTTGGTTATACACGCAGAGCCACAGACTCACTCCTGCCCAGCCCCTTGAGAGCTTCCTGCTGCATCTTCTTGTCCCTCTGCTTCACGCCTTCATGGCAGCAGTCCAGGAAGGCCATGACACAGGCCTGCTCTTTCCCTCCACGTGATACTCTCCGAGCTCGCTCTTCACAGCTGAGCCTCATGGGAATCAGGGTGAAGCCATCCTGGCAACACTTCTGTAGCTTTTCATCTGTGTAACTAAACACTGACCACAAAGCCCAATTGGGAGCATTAAAGATGGAATACATAACTATTAATTTGAATACAGGGAAATCAGGACTGTGTGTGATGTGATCATACTGTTTGAAATCATGCACATTTTATTTAATATATGATTACTATTGTAATTCTGTTCAATGGAAAAATGTACAGCCTGTCTTCTGCAACAGCTTGTCTTCATATCCAAAAGTGCTTGGTGCTAATCTAAAAACGTCATAACATAAAACTGTATTCTCAATATTAAATAGAAAAAAATGCTAAGGACAAATGTATTTTATGGAACTAAATGCAACGTTTGTGTTGTCTTGCTCTACTAGCCTACTGAAAGCATTGACATACAATATATCATAGACTGCTGTGAAAGGAACATTATGCAGGGGAGAGAAACAAGATGTGGCTACCTTTGGAAATCATAAACTGCTGTAGATTGAGAGACCTTCTCTGCCTTCTGAAGCCTTTCTCACAGCCAAAGCCTAGAGAATAACAAAACAGCACATGGAGGCACATGAAAATCAAAGAAACTACATTAGAACACTGAGGAAAATATTTGAATAGCTGAGGAGTGTTTTTTGAAGTTTAGCTGAGGTTTAGTGGTTTATTACAGCTGTGTGTCTATGCACATACCTTTCCGCATTTGCGACCTGGAAGTTGAGGAATGGGAGATGAAGGAAAGGCCAGCATTGTTGAAAACGGCCGCTGTGTCATAACCCCCAGAGTAGGAACAGCCCAGGTCATAGGACTGCATGGAGGCGAAGACCTGGACACAACATAACCCAAAACCCACTGTAACAGATATAAAAATCAGAAAAACTACAAAGCATTATATAATAGATACTTTATACACATACATATTAGAAAATCTTAACAGTGACTCTGTGATGATGCAGGGGAGAAAACCTTACTTGGCCAGCAAGCTAGCTAGCTAGCTAACCAGGCTATCTGCTAAACTGGCTAGCTGGCTTATCGGGCTATCGAGCTTGTTGGCTAGCTAGCTGACCGAGCACACAATAAACATAATTAGCCAAAAGGGATCAATTTCTAGATTTATTGCGCCTTTTCCTTTTAGAGGCATGTACTATTATTAATTCCATTCTGTCACTGCAAGCCAAACAACACATTTATTTGAAAACTCTTAATTGAAAACCAAGTTGTCTACTGACCACCAGTGTAAGATGTTTTGTTGGTGATGTTTTTGTTTAGCAACACTGAGACACCAAATATGGGCAGTTCTATGATGTTTCAGTATTTTTCTAGCAGGCTGATAGGGAAGAGTGATCAGTATTCAGTTGCATCATCCCTGTCAAATTACTCCCTCTACAGGTTTTGTAAATTGTAAATTATAAGTGACACAAATTCGAAGTTGCATTTAAATGGGTGTAATGCACTCATGTTTCTTATCCACCAGGTTTTATTGTAGTTAAACGCATGACAATTCCACTTCAATATCTAAGCAATAATGAAGCGTAAACTGGGAAATTATGTCTAATTGCTGTGTTATTATTTTTGAGCATAAGTTAGCATGGGGGGTGAATAAACCCCTGCAGTTGAAGGAATAACAGTGCTGTGAGAGTTATCTGTGATGGTCATATTTTGAAAATGGTTGACAATATAATGATAATGAGAAGTCAATTTCTGAACTGTAAAAGACAGAACTGAAAATACAAATATAACACCTGAACTTCCCAAGAATTAACTTCTTAAAGTTTCCCTTATGATTGTTTACCATACTTGTTTATTATTGTGTTACAACTGGAATACTTAATGGTTTGCTTGGAAACAATCAAAATAACAACGGTCCTGCTGAAAATTCCAGCTAAGACCAGCTGGGATTCTACACTGATCCTAGCTCATCTGTTTCTGGTCAAAGCTGGTCATAGCTGGTCTGTGGCTGGTCATAGCTGGTTAAGCTGATAGAGTAAGCTGGTGGCTAAACTGGTGGACTAGCTGACAATTAGCTGGTGAACAGCTGGTTTAGTAGGTTGACCAGCTAAAACCGGTTAGAAATGTTGAGAACACAGCTTAAACCAGCTTTACTAGTTCAGCTGGTTTAAAATAGAATTTTCAGCAGGGTGGTCCAGCAGGGGGAAGGGTTACCTGTTTTGGGGTGAGCTTGTTTTGGACATTTAGTGCATAGATGGCTTTATCCACTGCCAGTAAGGCTACTTTAGCTTTCTGACCTTGCAGATCTATGTGCAGTTCAGCTTTTGACCCTGGAGGATATGGTGTCCCTGAAGACAGGGAAATCTGGAAGAATCATGTATAAATATTCATATTACAATTTTGACAGTGAAGTTGCATAATATATAATTATATCTATTCACAACTGATAAAGATTTATTGCAGGCATTGAGGTCTCTTGCAAACTTAAACTGTACTTTTTTGCTTTTTCTTTTTTTTTTGGCAAATCATCATGAGATTGGATTTTTCTTCATGAGACTGGATTCACTGGCTGGGAGACAAGAAATGGGACTGTAGGCTGTTGCTGACTTCACGGCAGACACAAGAGTGAATGATGTTTCCCCATAAGTGAGAGAGTGTGCGTTGCTTAATTAGTCATGTTCATTTATGTGGAATACAGCATTGTAGCACCTGTGGATGTGTTTGTCTGGGGTCTGCTGATGACAGAGAATTAATTTGGATATACATGGCACAGTTGAATGCTGTAGGTATGTTCTCTATGGTTAGAAAAAGGCCAATCACCAAAGAATCAATGAAGCTAATTCCCTTATATTACATATTTCATTTACTAAAATGTGATTTCAACACATTCCAGAGAAACATGGAGGTCAAACTACACTACACTGCTAATTAAATGAACTTACTCCTTGCCAATGTACCATATTTACCAAGATTAGCTGTAATAATTGTTCACTAATAATTGGTCAATCTGTCTGACGGGTTAGAAATTTATGATCAGTAGGATCATAATTTCTTTTCCCATCAGTTTCCAGGCTTTTTTCCCTTTCTTTCCTCCCCCATCTTTGAATTCTCAATCATCAATCATGTTCCCAATGGAGATTTAAAACCACTACTCACCTTCCCCGCACATACATCTTTGACATCCACCCATACTGAATCAGCAATGATGTCACCACCCTGGTTGTAGTAATAGGCAATCAGTCGGAACGAGGGTGTCAAGTCACTAGATATGGGGAGCATAATTCTTGTCACCTCCCCTGTCCTGACCTTCTCCGATTTCCTTAACTCTCCTCTACTGAGTACCTTAGGGAAACAAAAACATTATATATACACTGTAGTAAAGTAAATACTTCAAATTACAATATTTTTCCTACTCATATAGAGAGATGAGTTGGAAGCGAGAATCACTAAGAAAGAAACACCCACTGCACATGCCTCTCAAAAGCTAGGAATGTTTAGCTTAAGCAGAGGATTGTGAACAAAGTAAAAAAAGTTCAGATCTTTGTAAAAATATCATTCAAAGGTCATTCCAAAGTAAACATAAAATTAGGATACCCTTTTCAATTTTCAATTAAATTTAGATTGTGGCTCAACCTATGTTCAAAATGATATTTATACTTCAGTTTGATTCAGTTCTAAAAATACTGATTAGAAATGTGTAAATATTGATAGGTCCTGAAGCAGTGCCAATGGATGACAAAATGTGGTCAATGTCAAGGATAGACACTTGTGGTCACAGTGAACACATGGTTCTGTTGCATGGGTTTTAAAAGTTTTATTCACAAAAAGAAAAAATGGGCATCAAAAATGCAAAAAAAATCACAGAATGATTCTAATGAACTTTACTCCTTGCCATTAAATGCCTCGCTGTATCATATTCCTTAAACCTCTTTTTGTGTGTAGTATTGCCCAATACTGTATTTCATTTCCTTCATACATACACATCTGCTTCTCACCAGATAGTAAATGTGTCTATCCACTGGACCACCTCCAACTGTTATGAAGTCAATGTCAACTGAGATTCCCTCCCCTGGGGTCACAACCTTTGAGTTCATGTTTATGAATAGGAAGCTTCTGCTGGGTGATGAAGCAGGAAGAGCAGTCATCTCATACTGATAACCATCTACTATTGCCTGATAGACAGAGAGAGACAAAAGAGAAGAAAAAGATTTTGAAAATATGCATTGTACAGTGTCTGGGTTTGTAGGGCTGACAGGACATTTTTGTTGACTCACAGTAATCTTTGTAGCTGGTGTATTGTCGGGAATAGAAAAGAAGACATTAACTGCTCCCTCTGAATCTGTTGTGGCAATTTGGGATTGATCATTGGAAACTGGAATTTGAATCTCCACTTTCACACGCGGGGCTGGGGACCCATTAGGGAGTCGAACCACGACCTGAAAGAAGAGTACACAAGGTGGAGGGTTGTAGAAATTTAACTAAATTGTACTGAATACACTGACCAAATAGATGGATTCTTTCTGATAAAAATGACATACATGAAGCCAAACTAGTGCATCAATTTAAAGCAGTGGTAACCAACCCTGTTCCTGGAGAGCTACCATTCTGAATGTTTTCACTCCAACCCAAACAAACTCATTCAACATCTGGAGATCTCGTTGAGCAGTTAATTAGTAGCATCCGTTGTGCCAAATTAGGTTTAAATGAAAACCTACAGGACGGTAGACCACCAGGAACAGGGTTGGTTACCACACATTTAAAGGGATAGTTAATTTTCTGTTTTTTCAGTTTTAGTGTGTTTTCCATTGGTCCAGACAGTCTCTATGTATATTGAAGGGCATTTTAGACATGTTGTGATGTTTCTGATGACCTGCTGGTTTTACAATGGCTGGTATAGGGGCAATCAAGGGTTTATGAAATTGATGATGTTCACAATCATAAATAAAACAGGTTTATCCTTGATGCAGTTTTAGTAATCTGGATGTAACTTTTTTAATTTACTTTAAATTGACACAGTTCTCATATTCTTTCATACCTGGACTTGAAAAGGGACTGTAGGAATAAAGTAAGAACGAGTCCTGGAAAGGTCCACAGAGTAGCGGTTAGCAACTATTGGAAGATCCATCTCAGCTTCCTGAAGTTCCCCACCTGAGAGTAAGAACAGCCAAAGGAATCAGGGGAGCAAAGGGAGGAGGAGAGATGAAAGGAACATTTATCTTAGTGCAATATAAAGTTTGTCATTTTGCTTAAATTAAGTGCCATTCAGGTCTTGGCATAATCATGTCAGTGGGAAATAATTTCAAAATTAGAAATTTTCATCAGAAATAAATAAAAATGGAAATTATTGATTACAGAATAATAAGAATAATAATTTTTCATCTTCTTTATCTACTGTCCTCCTAACAGTCTTTTGCCAAATCTCTCCACCGAGCCCTCTCACTGTGGATGTCAGTGACGGATGCAGTGATGTAAAATCGTGCTCCGTTCTGTGCCAGCTGTCTCAGGTCAACTGGATCGATCTTGTTGCGATTTAGGAGGTTGAGGAATTGGCTCCTCTGGACACTGACCACCGCCTTCCCATCCTTTACCTGTGCAAGAGGCAAAGGAGGTCAGGATTGCACTAGCAACAGTAGCCAGATAAAGTGCCCTAAAAGCCTCACTCTCCACCCCCACCCCACCCCCACCCCCCACTGCCTCACCGATCCTGTCTCTTCCAGTCCCCTGATGAATACTGTCGGTGCTTTCCCCCCTTCTTTGCCATCTGCCCCCTCCTCTCTCACTCCGAAACGGCAATGAAATGCTCCATTCACAGTCTCACCATACGAGTACCTGAGAGAAAGTATTCCAATATCACCTGAAAATGCTGGAAAGCTTTTTATCATATTTGGCAAACAGTATTTAAGCAGCTCATTTAGCATTAAGCTATTGATTATGAACTTAGTTCTATGTCATATGTGTACTGTTCTGAGATTCCATATAAACCATATCATTGTTTAACACATTGCCATGAACTGGGCTATATTTTTCATTAAACTGTACATTGGGGTGTGCAATCTTACGAGGCAAGGATGGTGAAGTTAAACTGCTCCCAGTCCACCAGAAAATAGCTCTTCTTTGTTTCAAAGGAGACGTCGAAACTCGGGACCACTGGGACCCAGCCAAGACAAGAAACGATACAATAGTTGCCAACAAACAAGCCAAAATTAATTCGAAAGTAATGTTATTACAAACAGACATTACCTAATTTGAGCAATTTTTCTTTTCTAATACTGTAAGGGCAGTTTTCTGAATACATAACAGAGATTTAAACTTCTGTTATTCGGTGTCATTCATAAATTAGAAGACACTTGTGATTATTTTACATACAGTAATCTCAAAATGTGGTTCTTACAAATATCTTAATTTAGGTGGAAACAAAAAGAAAAACAAAAAATATGTCTTCCTCACCAAACTTCTTGACATGAAATTCTCGTGTGACAGCATTCTTTTCATCTCCTTGATAATGTGCCACAATCTTCCACACACCGGGTCTAAAGTAAATCACAGTTCGTAAGTACAGAATGTCAAGTGTGTGAGCTAAGCTCTTCAAACTTATCCGAACAAAAAACATTTTGCCTTAGTTTTGGTTTCAGTGAGTGTCATTATGCATACACCAATAAATGAATAATTCATTATCTTATGAAGTACTGTTCTTGAAGTATTTGGTTTCCTGGAGGGGATTAATGTGTTCCAGGAGGTTATCAGAGATTTGGCTTGTTGCATGTATGTGCAAACTTTGTACCTCTGCCTGATATAAACTTGCTTCATAAGGTTTTTCTGTATTTCTCTGTAACTCTTCTCGTAATACCCTGAATAGAAGAGGAATGCTCTTATTGACTTTGTCTGGATACAGACACTGAGCCAAAAAACCTTTACTGCAGATCCCTTTTTTAATTTTCTATTTTTCTTCCAAATCCGGTGTTCTCAATCTCAACCATTACGCTTGTCCCTTCCATGCATCATCAGCTTCCAATACTGGAAGGCTGCACATGAGCACAAAAATACATGTAGCAAGCACCACTCAAACCACTAATTTTCATTGCATCTACTCATTCTTTCAACTGTGTCAACATCCAGTGAGTATTTTATGGCATGGTGGCTCGTGTCACCGGTGACAAGTAGAGTTTCTCAATTTTCATACTCTGACACATCAGGAATTTTGAGGTAGTCAGAGAAGATCCCGCCTTCTGGAATCTGGTGTATTCTCTTCACGGTATTTCCTCCAGAATTCTGTGAGACAAACGATATTACTTGTGACAGTACCATAATAATGCAGCTGTGAAGCATTAATAAAGCTGTAAGAGCCATCAGTTTACTCACAATGACGCTGATGTGTACAGGCTCGGTATGGGGTCTCATGGAATGATCCAACGTAAAAATCCTGAACTTAACTGTCCACACGTCCGCACACATGCACACCCACCCACCCACACACACACACACACACACACACATGAAATCAGTCACACAAAATAAACAATAGTCACAGCACATAACCTTTGTATCAGGTTATGCTTGCATCTTCACTGCACTGTGCATTAAGAAGAACTACCACCACTCTGGGAACCATAACAGAGTAGCATTTATGATTTATGATATAAAAACCTCCTTGGTTTCCATGGTACATACTGTTTAGTGTTTTTGTTATAAACAGCATCTTGATCTTGAGATGTTACATTTGCTGTTCCATAGCTAGCTTTTTTGAAAGGGTATCATAATAACTATGAAAGTCTCGGTTTTAGAGACTTGCATAGATGTTATGATATCAGTTTCAGTGAGCAATAATGATATGTGTCTCTCTCACATAAAAACACAAACATCCACATCCTCTCTGTGTTTTCTGAAGTCTTAACTCTCTACAGAATGAAATATTACTGGACATGTCACTGTTGACTCTCCCTGTCACAATTTAACAGGAATAGATCAATAATGATGTTCCTTTCATTCTTTCATTTTTAAATGTGCCGTTCTTTTACATGACTACGGTGTTAGCTCAACCAAGTCACAAACCTATAGCGACATTACACAGACATTTTCATTTCTTTGGGACTATACCGTTTTGTGTCGGGTTGTATACAGGTTGGTCGGTCTGAATGAAGATGTATCCTCTGTGCTGAGAAACAAGCACTCTGACCATGTCTCTCTTTTCTGGCTGGTCATCATACACCAGCAGCAAATATGGGGTTTCTGTTCGGAAGATGTCCAGCTCCGAAATTTGGTTTCTGTTCACCTGGCAAAGGAAAACCATAGTAATCATTAGCATAAAATTTAATATATTATTAATGATTACTATGGATTTTTCTTTTTTTTTCTTTTGATATTAGCTGTCAATTTCCAGTGCAACATAATTATGAATTAGTATTTATTCCAATGGACCCTAAATACCATAACTGAATTTTTCCGAAGGTCAAAGTTCTTTGCATGTAAAATATAAAGGCTGATCACATATTTATTGATTGAATCTGAGAAACAGATTCAGAAATAATACTTACACTTAATGCTACTTCATGTATATTTTCAACTTCATGTTTCCATATAATTTTTGTTGCATCACATTAAATTTTTAATATCAATCAAATTGATATGTAAATCAAAGTGGCATAATTCAAACCATTTGATGGCATTAAAATACTACAAAAATGTTATTGGTGAATGGTTATACTACATTTTTTCACAGATTAAAAGCATTAAATATAAGCTCTGAAATGACAATATCAAATACGCTACAATAATAATACTGAAGCTATGTTTCTCAGGAAAATAATTATATTTATGAACATGTTTTGCATAATTTGCTGAATTCATAATTGTCACATTTTCATAGACACTTTAATAATTTTGAAATTTTCCCATTTTTATTATTATTAGTAGATTAGAGCTGCCAGATTCCTTAAGGGCCATACCTACTGTTAAAGTATATGGTGTAATGTTCCGTCATTAAATCAACTGGTAATCACCCAGGTTTCAAGCACTAAAGTGATATGCCACGACTGGCTCTCAGAAGCAGAATACATGCACTACTGCCACGTACCTCCAGCTCCACAGTCTGTATGGTCCCTTCAACAGTTGGGGAAATTGTGACTTTGTTGGATACAACCAGACCGGTTGTTTCATCCTCCAGGTAGAGTGAAACCATTCGGGGAGACTGGAACAACTGGACTAGAACTCTTTCCTTCACCCCCACGTGGAAAACACTGGGAGCTGTGACCAGGAACCTGAAAAATAACTGCACCATTTTCTCTGTGTGCTTGTTATTGCTTTGTTATTTCTGTGCTCAGGCTCAGTAAGGCTGAGCTACAGCTAGCTTGTCAGGCTGGTACGGGTTGGGTCGTGTAGACCTCCTGAGTACAGATGGATTGGGTCCTCATTTCTATCCGGATACATACTCTAATGCGTATGCTTATGTGTCTACTACAGCAAACTAAAGAAAATGGGTTTGTTAAAACTGTTAAAACAGTATTTATTAAACATCTTCGAAAAGCAAACTCACCACTTTGATTTACCTTTTGCAGAATAGTAAAAAAAAAAAGAAAAACTTTTATAGGCAATTTCAGTCAGTTAAAAACAGAGGATAGACCAAGCATGCACAAAACAATCCTGGTACAATCTTTGATACGCTTGATATATAGAGTAGGTATTTCTGAAGGTTAAATTACTTAAAAATGAACAAAACCTTTATGGCAGAATAAGAATGCTAGTGCGCATGCAGGTTATTACTAACCGGTTACTTGCAGAGGTGGGAAGTACGGCATAGGAGAGGCACAACAGCAGGTAGACTGAGGACAGCATTTTTAAACCAGATGCTGTCTCTGCCTGTCTCCTCTCAGCACAGAACTAGTAATGAACTGTGGCGTCTACTCCAAGCCTGTATTAATGTAACATCTCTCCACCTCTCTCTTTTCTCTTTCACCTTGGCTTTGGCTGAAGGTTGAGCAATAGTGTCCTGTACAGCCAGCTGGTGTGCATAACGAATGGACCCTGCTGTACTACTGTCTCCCTCTACCTTGATTTATTGATAGTTTATTTATCTCCAGCTCTAAAGAGATCATTGGTACGGACTGCTCCACGGACAAGCAAATAAGTATAATTATATCTGCATTCCAGAGTCTTTTTAAAATTTTTTAACTGATGTTAAACAGTGTCCGAATCTAATGATTCTTGAAACAATTTAATGACAATGTAACAATCGTTGGTGGTCTCAGTGTAATTTAAATAAATCAACATTTGATTGCCAATTCATAAACAATTTGCAAAGTCTGTTAACCAGGAGAGAAGCATGGATTTGGGGATTTTTTGGGTGGAAGCTTTGACCCTTGCATAATCAAATTCCAGGTCTGACTCCAGGTCATGGGTCTATGTTGATGTCATAATATTTGCTTTCCCCTCAATCACATGACTTCACAGAACTCTGGATATTCTAGAGCCAAACCACAAATAGTGGCAACATTTGTAATTCAGTTTTGTACCTCATCTTTAAATAGTTTTGTCTTGACTATGCTTTAACTTTCAAGTTACTACATAATCACTTATTACTATAAGATAAATAAATTACTGACATTTTTTGCAACATCAGTGAAGAGTTTTGGTGTTAATACATTGCAATAATAGAACATTTAAAACAAAAAAATTATATTTCCAAAATTATTTTGAAACAAGGTCTGCGTACGTGCTCTAACCGTGTTTGCAACATGTGCAAACACTGTGGGGGTCAAAGAAGTTCTGAGTTTAAAGGTTTTGAGTCTTTTTGAACTGAACTATGAACACAAATGATCAACTTCAGGGAGCAATTGCTGAGGTTTGTGGATAAATCTTATAGAGCTGGGACTCGTTTTGTGATTTTTGATGACCAATTGACCATTTTCTTTTAGAAAGAAAAGAATTTCGCTTTTCTCTCCACATTTTGTAATTATGAATTATCATTGTGCCACATCAGGATCGTGAAATTCAGGAGCTGAAAAAATGACACTTGTCCAACGTACTTGCCCCAAAATGGGAAACTATCTTTCACGTAGCTGGCCACACAGTGCTACAGGAGAGCTAGTATCAAGTGGCATGTTAGGAGAAGAACTGACACAGCAATAATCCAAGGAACTTGAGCAGGCTGAAATCCCCCAACAGGAGAAAGTTAAGTGTGTTCTGCCATAGTTCACTCACAGTAATATTTGGCATAATGGCGTGCTCAAGACCAAAACCTGTGCTATTTCTATAGGGCTCAGCTTGCACATTGGAATATGATCTTAATATGATAAGATCAGAGCTGTATGAATGGGAAAGGAATGGCTGCAATGGATATTGGTGTCTGCTAACTGAAATGTAATCATATTGTATGGATAATATAATATGATTACATTTCAGTTAGCAGACACCAATATCCATTGCAGCGACATAGCTCAGGAGGTAAGACCGACATAGCGACATAGCTCAGGAGGTAAGACCGATTGTCTGGCAGTCGGAGGGTTGCCGGTTCAAACCCCGCCCCGCCCTGGGCATGTCGAAGTGTCCTTGAGCAAGACACCTGACACCTAACCCCTAACCCCTAACTGCTTTGGCGAATGAGAGGCATCAATTGTAAAGCCCTTTGGATAAAAGTGCTATATAAATGCAGTCCATTTTACCATTTACCATTGCAGCAATTTCTTTCCCTTTCATACAGCTCCGCTCAAGGCTACAATAGCTGTACTCCTCCTAGAAATTTAACTTGGAATAATATCTTAAGTCGATAGAGAGCATTATAGCAGTTATCAATAGACCTATTTATACACCTTGATAAACCCATCCCTGTAATACTTTGCGTTTAATCACATCTCATGTGAAACGCATGTGACATTTTGGCACAGATGGCTGCGATTATGGGGAATTTTTCCACGAATTGCAATAAATGCTGACATAAACTGATCAAAGTGGTTCCATGTCAATTCGAGCCACCAACACCATCTGGTTCACCTTTCCAATGGCTGGCCTCAAAGAAATGCCAACTGACATCCTTGAAACCCATCTTGTAGGGCTCAGTGGACAGCATATAAAAATTCCCCTTCTGCTTATGCTGTGTGGCAGGTCCGTCACTGAAAAAATGTAGATGGTTGACAATTGTGCACCGCTCCTTTAGCTTGCTAAGAACGGGAGTAAGATGAGCCCAGATAGCAGGAGGATCATGTCTCCGGCTGGGAGAAATGGAGCAGAAGGGAACCATGGGCTGTTCTGCATTGACATTGACGTGTGCAGTGCAGCCTGCTGGTGGGACCCACCAAAGTGAACAGACTGGATCTCTTGAGAGTATTTGCAATTGTAGTTCTCACTGAAGTCGACATGAATTAAACACTCATTGTCTCTCAAGTTTTCTCTCAACTGCCGATATGCCCCATATTGCCATCGAATGTTGAACAAGTGTCGTCTGAAACATGGAACTGTGAAGCCAGGTCCTCCTCTGTTGTGACCACCTCCCTCTTTACCTGTAATTGTGGGTCTCCTCTTTTCTTGGTCCTCATGGCCAGCATCCCAACTTTTTTCCAGTATCCACTGTACTAAAGAGATGTTGGCATTTGATGGAGGCTTCATCATCTGGTAAGTGGTCACACAGCATTCTGGACACTCAGAATATGCACACATTTTACTCTTTGTGTCACAAACTGTAGCATCTGCCATCTCGTCCAGATTTGTTGATTGTAGCAGGCCTCGATTGTAAAGACTTTTCACCAAGTATTGTAGGTTTTCATGGGTTTTGCACTGACATGTGTCCCTGTTGGCTTCGGTTGGAGCCATGATCCAAAAGGGTCTTTGTCTGCAAAAGAAGGGATAGGACACTGCATCATGGTTTTCTGCCAAAAACCTCTTGTGCAGATTTAGAAGGGTGTCACAAAGCAACCGTCTTTGCTTTTTCACCTTCCTTAGGGTAATTGTGTTCTTTCTACCGGTGGTGATCCTGCTGACATCATCACATAGAAAAAACATCTTCACAGCTTTCTTCTTCATCTGAGAAGCTTAATTTCTTGCCCAGGAAAATTCTCAGTTTTCCACATCCTCACACTTCCATCGTCTGTGATTGCATCCGATACTTCCTCAACAAATTAGAGGTAAACAGCCGGGCATAAAGTTTCTTTTCTCTTTCTTTCTTTACATTGAAATACTTTTTCCGCAGACTGTTCAAAAGGGCAAAATGGAAAGTTAAGGTCCTCTTCACAGGGGAATGGACAGAGGAACCCTTAAGGAGTCTGGCTACTCTCTGCTTCGGGCTGTTCGTCAGAGATTTATTTGCACGGTTGTATTTCTTCCTGATTTTGTCATAAAGTTGAGTTGTCCTCCTCACTTGTGATTCCAGATTCTTTATCCTTTGATAGCACTTCCATTTTTTCTTTGCAACTGATTCTGTCCTTGTCGCCTGTCTATCAAGTAAAACAAAACAGAGTTTAGTCAGTTTTAACAACAAACAAAATGAATGCTTCACTCAAATTAGGTCTCCACATATTTCCCCCTTTCCTTAGCAGTAACTTATTGTCCAGAAAGTTTTTAGATAGCCTTTTTTTGTGAGTAGCACTGCAACAATCATTTCATACAGAGCATAGGTTACAAGTGGACAACTGACCTGGAGTTATGTTAAATTCCTGGAGTGATTGGAGTTGGTGGTGGCGTTATAACGTCCTGGCCTGCCCTCAACCTTGCCCTTTAGCTTGCCTGTCTCTCTCACCATCTCTTTCTTTCTTTTCGTTTTCCTCTCTCTGAGTGATCCCCTATGAGTTTTCTCTTCTGCTCAACTTCTTTCCTGTAGATCTCTTGCTTTTTACCAGATAAGCAGCCGTACATTCAGGATCTGCATTTCTACGCTGTCTATACAGCCTCTGCCTTTCTGCTGTACTCTGACCAGTCTGTCTGGCCATACCTACCAACTGTAGCAAAATGACAAATTAAGTATGAAGATACTTGAATTATCATATAGATCTACTTTCCATATTAATTAGCTTTTCAAGTATTCTGATCATACATGACATATTAACATCAGTCACTGGTGTCACAACAAGTAACTAGTGTTATATGGATATACTGTGACACCAGTGACATTTTGATGAAAACGGAGGGTTTTTTTCTAATATGGCTGACACTTGAGGGGAAAGATGACCTTGTTCAAATATTTTAAATTAATGATAAAAGAGCTCTATGGCATTCTTTTGACAAAATATCAATTATTCAGTCTTTACAACACACAACACCAGTGACGTAGAGAAGTTATGTGCCCGATATACAAAATCATCAATACATTGATGAAATAGAGAGAATGTGTAGACTCACCTTGTCAGACCTTCAGATGGTCCTCCTCCAATGACCTTTCACACAGGAACTAATATGTTAAAATGTAATATAAGTCCCGATAACACCAGTGACCAAAATCTTTGGGAAAAATGTATTTTTAAAATAAATAAATAAATTATATGTTTTAGAAGTCTAATATAAAAGAAAATAGAGATGTTTTACACAATTTTATAATTTTAAACTTTTAAAAGTGCTGTAGTATATTAAAAATGTTTTCCAAATGTTGAAATTTAGTTGCGGGAAAAGCTGTTTTGTGGGTGTAGAGCAACTATATAAAATGATTTAAAAAAAATAAAAAAGTCAAACAAATCATGTGGAAAATGCTTTTATTAATCACAATTCAACTGTATAAATATACATACTGACTCTTGGTGCTATGCCTAATATTTAAAGCATTTTTTCTTTTTTTTACCCCTGCAACATACAGGACACACTTTGCCACTTCAGCTGGAGAATGACCCTGCTATCACACCAACTAGAGTGGTACTAGTGGCACAAAATATGATACACATAACCTACATGGGTCCCTCTTGTATTATACATTGAAAAAGTTTAATAGAGGTGTGGTCAAACATCCAAATATCTTTTGCACTATTTATGCAAATTCCTACTTAATTTTCTTTGATTTTCTGGACTGAGGGGGACGTCTCAGGACTCTTGGAGGGAAACTCAGGGTTCCAGTCACATTTTGTAAACATTGCCCTTATGAAAGCAATGCAATGAGTATTTTAAATGCATGCAGGTTTGGGTCTTGTATTTAGGTGACCAGGCGTTCTTATACAGTTCAGTGGTTCTTCCGCTGTCTATTGCAACTGTCCTGGATCGCCCCCTTGAGGACCCGGGTTTATTACCTCCAAATGGACATAAGAACACACGACGAGAATGTACAACATAGGCCATTTTGTTCGTGTACTTGCGTAGGGTATGTTTCGGGCCTTAATGTTCATAAAATTCTGGAAAGAAAAATCAATGGGGATAGAAGCAAGGAATTTCTATTACAACGGAGTTTACTTATTTATATGTCACATAGTCTATAAATCTCCTCAGTCCACACTCCTGATCAGTGGGTGGTGGTAATGCACCCTTTGCTGTTTATTCCGCCGTCAAACAAACTAAAGAAGAAGAAGACGAAGACGAAGACGAAGAAGAAGACGACGACGACGACTTTGCTCTCGCGAGATCTTTCAGCTTCCTTTTCTGAACGGAGCTGGCTACAAACATGGTAATTGAATGAGATCAAGCAGTATGGATAGTTTTGTAATCAACTTTAATCGTCAGTAAATAAGACTGGGCAATACAAGTTTGCCAGCGAAATGATCTCAGAACATTCGATTATTTGTTGTCAGGCTATTATTAGATCAATCTGATTATAATGATAATAGACATGGACATAGGTAAAAGTCGCTAGATACCTGTCTTGTCAAAGCAAACAACTTGGGGTCTCATTTTCCAGTTTTCAAGTTATTATTTTATGTACCTGTTGTAATTGGGAGTAACGCGACTACAGGTATATTTCGTACTGTTTTATATACATACATTGTCCCGTCGTAACTCATCTGTTCACTGACCGACCAGCTGGCTAGTTGAGGGAAAAAGCTAGTGTCACTGCTCAGTTTTTAGTATTGCGAATAATAATTCGCTTCCGTAATACGTTGCGTTTTGATCCTTGTGACACCTATTCCGTAACTTTTAGCTGATAGCTAACGTAATATGTAGTGTTTGGTACTGACAATTGTACGTGATACAACAGTGTTTAGGTTTGTGCAGGTGATGGCTAGCCAATAGTTGCAACTTGTTTTCTTCACGCGCAATCCATGTAAACAATTTTCCTAATAAGCACATGTGTCTCCAGTCTCTGGTAATCCCTGAGAAGTTCCAGCACATTCTGCGTGTTCTTAACACGAACATTGATGGGAGGAGGAAGATCGCCTTTGCCATCACTGCCATCAAGGTGAGAAGAGTCAGATCGGATGTAGGGATTTGTGTGAATGATCACATGTAGAAAACTGCAGAAATATTTTCACAAGCGAGATTGGAAGTCTTCAGGTTGTAGCTAGCTGAGTCACTTAACACTCGCACAGCAAACGGCGTCCTTGCTAAAATATCTTATCTTTCGCAGGGTGTTGGTAGACGGTATGCCCATGTTGTCCTGAGGAAAGCTGATATCGACCTCAACAAAAGAGCTGGGGAGCTGACCGATGATGAGGTGAGAACGCCACCATTCATGCCTGGATTGTGGTAAAGAAATTTAATGCTTTGAGTTATACACACATTTCCAGGCTTACTGAAAATGTTTGCTAAGTTTGGATATTGCCAAGTCTGTTGAGTGTCATTCATGTAAGTGTTTCAGCGCTGCACAGAACTGTATTAAGAACTTTGTAGGGTTTGCTGAGAATTTTATGTGCTTTGTATATATAATCCATTTTATGACTAACTTGGACCTTTCTGCTTGTCAGAGACTATAACTAGAATTTTTTTTCAGTGTTGTGAATTTATTGTAAATAGTGTTTTTCAATGGAAACATTCCCAATATTTTGTCAGTGTTACTTGAATACTTCCTGTTCTAGTCATTTTGTAGTCATTGTAGTATCATGTCACCTGTATTTGGACCTGGCATTGTTGCTGTTTTCCTGGTGTCAAAAGCTTAGTGTGTTGTGTTGTGTTTTGTGTGTGTGTGTGTGTGTGTGTGTGTGTGTTCTCAGGTTGAGAGAGTGGTGACTATAATGCAGAATCCTCGCCAGTACAAAATCCCTGACTGGTTCCTGAACAGGCAAAAAGATGTCAAGGATGGAAAATACAGCCAGGTATGTTTTATGTTTTAAAGAATCAGCACATCTTAGAGTCTGTTCCTGAATGTGATGTAGTACTTGATGTTGTTACCCTTTGTATGCTCTGCTGATATTGTATAAGATGCTTAGTATCAGTGATTGTGAACTACTTTTCAAAGGTCAACATCATTGCAGAGTGCTCTTAACTGCTTTTGGTGGGCTTTAGGAAACCCATTTGGAATTATATGCCTAAATATTGCTTAGGCTTTGTGACAGATCTGTTACGCATGGTGGACATCAAATTATGTCATGTTTAATAATTTCCTTAACACAAGATTTATATCCTCCATCAACATGCACATTTCATTTCAGTGGTATTCATTATGAACACCTGCCATTTATTCCGCAGCATTTACTATGTGAGTAATAGCTTAAAGTAAACCGAATTTCAGTTAGTGATTTTAGTAGTTTACTTAAGAATTTTAAATGGTCATTTATACTAATGAAACATAAATTCTGTGTAAATAAAGTGTAAATAAAATGTTCCCAATGCAACAAGAATTAAAGTACAATATGTGATACTGTTTGTCCCCTTGTGTTCATGCTTTCCTGCCATTCATTCAGTATTTATTATTTCATATAAAGCATGCAGTATTTTTGATTTTATTAGCTGCATGAAAGCCCACCAGTGTAAATAGAACAAAAACATAATGCACCATAACTCAGTCATTAGTTATATAATGGAGGAGCATTGGAGCATTGATGTTTGTTTACTGGAGTCTAAAAGTTAAGTCAGTCTCTATTATGTACAGCCCTGTGTTTGTATGGAAGCTTTTCTTCATTGCAAATGAAGTCCGAACAATGGCACAGTAGATTGTTGCGTCTTTTAGGTTCTTGCCAACGGTCTGGACAACAAACTAAGAGAAGATCTGGAGAGATTGAAGAAGATCAGGGCTCATCGTGGCCTCAGGCACTTCTGGGGGTAAGATTCTATTTCTCACCGTCTTGCTACAACTTACCTTTATTCTGAATAACAATTACGAGCTTTACCTGTCTTAGGCATATTACCTGAATAACTTGAAACAGCAGTGACTCCCTTGTAGGGCAAACTATATATGTGATTAAATAATTTATGCTAAACATCTGACAAATGAAAAGGCCGTTCAGTTTCTTCAGTGGGATCAATAAGTTTAATCCTCAAAAATTTGTCTGGTTTTGTATTTAATGTTTGCTGTTTTGATAAGTGATAGTTCAATTCTTTGTTTTTATTCTTAAATGTGTATTTTTTTCCGATTTTAATTTTTGCAAAATATGCTTGGTGCCAACATTTGCCTTATAATCTTAACTGTGTGCCACAATGGATCTATTAATCTTCTATCCCCCCTTTAGTCTGCGTGTGCGAGGTCAACACACCAAGACTACAGGCCGCCGTGGTCGCACCGTTGGTGTGTCCAAGAAGAAGTAAAAATCCCCCTTCACCCCAAGCTAATAAATGTCCCAAATCACAGAATTCTGCCTCTTGTATCTGTTCTGGGATTTCACAAATTTGTTTTTACATTCTTAATGTCTTGTTTGAAGAATTTGCTCAAAATACAGTACTATTAATATGTTAAGATGCTCCATTGTCCATAAAACATTGTTAAATATAGATATTGTAAAGTCCATCACTAGTGTTAAACAACTATATGATCCAATTTTAATGTTGATTTCTTGACATGAGAAATTTTGTGTACATCTAATTTTGGAAAAAAAAACAAAAAAAAAAAGATTCTTAAAGCCATTTAGTTATGTTTGCAAGAAATGGGATACGGTTTCCAAAACACTCACACACAAATTATGTCCTCATAATTTAATCCACAGAGTAAATGGGCAGCTTTCTAAGTATCACAAGGGGATTTCAAACTTGGACCGGGAGACCAAATATGTATAGTGGTTGTAATTATAACCTAATTGTAACAATCTGCGAATTATTTGTAATTAGGTACGATTATTGAAGCATTTGACCACAGAATGGATGAATAGTTTAGCTGTGGTGACTGGTAGCGCTATGCAGAATTATATACTTGCATCAGTGTTTTTTGAGTAAAGACTTCTAAAATGCATGTTCCACATGTGGTTTACAGAACTGAAATGTTACTACAGTTATCACTGATTCAGGAACATACATACTGAGACGTCAAGAGTTCTCAAATTAAAGTGGAATTTAGTATTTATTGAAAAGCATCGATACACAGTGCTTCAAGGAATGTAAGACAAATCAGATTGTACTGCATTCTACAGCGAGCTAACCTCAACAAAGCAAGGACTGCTGATGTGACAGACATGCATATTTACCTGTAGAATTGTTTGAACCATAGTCTACATTTTTTATTAACTTTTAACTGTTTGAGGTGACAGCGCTTTTTCTTCAGACTCCTTAAGTGTTAGTGGTTGCGTAACTGTTTATGAAAAACAATTGTTAGCCAATGGTAATGACAAATTATTAAATGCCAGCCTTTGTCTTAGTGTTACCATGTTTGGAAAAAGTATTCGCATTGGCCTGAGTGTAGGCATGGTCTTCATATTTTATGTCTTTTGAGGGTGTATGTATTTGTTAGTATTATATTAGTAGTGTACGTGACTATTTTACATTGGTTTGTGTGTGATGGATTAGCCTCAGTGTGTGTCCAACAGCGATTAGCCTGTTGTGCATTGAATCAAGCTATTAGCATTTTAATGCTATTTGCCCCTGATTTCTTTCTGCATATCTGTCACACTCTCCCTTTTCTCTCTACCATCTCTGTTTCCTTAATTTCTCTTGCATCATTTCACTCTTTCTATCTACTCCTTCCTCCAACTATCACTCTTTCCCTCAAATATCCCTGTCAATTTTGCTTTCTCCTCAATTTCCTTCCATCTCTTGTCCTCCCCTCATCTTCTTTCTCTTCCAAAATCTCTCCATTAATCCCAGTCTTTAAATCTCTTATCCTCTAATTCCTCTCTCTCCTATTCATTTTCTTGTTCTGGTCACTGCACCTTGCCAAACAACCCTCCCCCTCCACAGCACACACACACACACACCCTAGCCACATTCATGCTCATTTCTCTTTTTTGTCATTCTGTTTCGATGTGAGAGAGAATCTGGGGTGTGATGTCCATCCACAACTCCTGGATTGTTACTGGCAGACAAGAATTGCGTTTGGACAATCAGCTCCAGACTCCCAGACTCTGGATGGAAGGACAGATGAACAACGTGGCATGTATGACCGAGGTCCTTTCATCCATCCACGTTCTCTGTACTATACTCTGCCACAATGTGACTCTAGGCCCCAAATACAGTATCCTGATGAAACCACAATCTGCCAAATAAAAAGTCAATATGAACTGAAAAAAAGGAAGATGCATCATATACATTAACACATTGAATGCTGTTATAATTTTTTACTTTTTTGGTTTCCTTCAAGACCATGCTAATATTTCTGGAAATAGCATTTTGAAGGAATCTTCTTGATATTTTTTGAAAATGACATTTATTAACAGAAAAGAAATCCATATTGCTAGTTGCTTACACATTAAACTAGTTTATTACATGAAAGTGCATCATTACAAGTTAACAATGGCAATAAACCTAAACTTAATTTTAATTAAAAAATTTACAAGTTGAAAATGATTGATGAAAACGAGATAGGCAGATAAAAGCTAGATTTTTTAGTTACCTTCAGATATTCTGTATTATATAGGTGTAACTGAGCTTTGCAAAAATCTAGCCCATGCCTTCACCCATTCAGGATACAATGATCTATAATAGAAATATAAGGAACCAGTTTAAAAGCAAATCTATTTGGCTTCACAGATGGCTAATCACTGCTAATTCTGGCATGCTATGGTACAACATGAGCATTCAGACCACTGTGATGTACTCTACTGGAAAGTAATCCAAAAAGAAGAAAAAAAAGGTGTACCCCGGTCCAGTCAAAGAAAATTCAACTGCAAATGACACTTTCTTGACCTCAGACTTTGTTACTGCGACTGTAACTTTTGGATAAAAGTACAGGAACTAAAGCATTTCTCAGTTTCTTGAAGCATTTGATGAAAAACTGCAAAAGTTAGCTACTTAAAAGAACAGAGCTTTTTGTAGCAACAGGCCTACACATAATTAAAACTAACAAATCTATTTGAATACATTTTTAAAAGTTTTGTTTCTAAAAGCACATCATTTAAAGATTTAAACCAAAATGTTTTTATCATGGTCCTTGATGCCTGAAACTGCCCCGAATTTGTTTTGTTTTTTACCTTTAATTTTTATCTTCTTTATAATTTCTCCCAGATTTTGTGAATCTTGCCTCTAACTCTCCTCGTCTTTCTCCATGTTCGCCACATTCTCTTCTGTCCCCGTCCTCAACCATCTCTGTCAGTTTCTCACTCTGTCTTTCAATTTCTCTCTATCCCTCTATCGCCTCATTTCATGCAGGACTGGGGTTACCTAAGAGACTGGGCTTCAATGGAGAAAATCTCTTTAGCTACAATAAACCGAGAGTAACAGAGGGGACAGAGGGAGGGAACAGAGGAGGGGTGCAGAGAGAGAGAGTGAGAGAGAGAGAAAAAGAAGGATAGCGGTACAGATGCCGGGTGGAGGGACACAATATTAGAAATTGAATAAATGGCTGTGCTTGTGTGACTTTGCATTGATGGCCAGACTGTTGTGGCGTCAGTCTGGGCACCTTGGTTAAACAGATCAGTCGAGCTTGAAACACTTCATTTGAAATCTGTGTTGGTTGTTACTTTACTGCATACTTTTACCACAAATCATGATTCTCCTCAATTTGTATAATGATAACAGAGCATAACTTTTTCAGTGAAATGTGACAAGAAAAAGTCACCTCTAGATTTTTTCAGTATGCTCCACAGAATTAAACAGGAATTTTTTTCACAGTCCTTTAACCCTTTGAATATCACAGTGACCTGATGTACCAGTAATTCTAACCTGATGTCTACTGGAGGGTCTACGAAGGCAATGGAAGTAAGTACAGACAACCACTACAAAGTTAGAAAGCTGAAACAGCAGCCAAAAGGATAGAATACATTAGTATAATTATAAAAAAAACACTTTTATATCTAATTATGATAAATACAGTCATAAGTCTTTCTTTCTTGACAATTATATTTTTATATTATATACTTCCTAAAAGGAATCAGTGCCAATGGCTTTCTTTGACAACTTGACCCAGGGCCCTACAATCCTCGATATTGTAAAAATCACATTTAATTCGTTTTTTTAAGAAATATATATTTTTTGTTTTATACTTGTAAAAAATGATCAATGCCAATGGCTTGATCAAGTTTATTATGAGACTTGCCCTAGAATGGATCATGGGAAATCCTAGCAGATTGTCCATAGTTCTCTTCAATTAAGTTATTTCAAGAGCCTTGTCCATCTGTTACCTTGGCAGCAGTGACCACTGCGTTGCCATGGCAAGGTTTACACAAAAGGGCGTGGCGTGGGAAAGAGTCCACGGGTCAGGAGTGAGGGCTATGGGGTCGAAGGTCACAGCCAGCTGGACAACAGACAAGAGAAGATGTGGGTGAGAAAAAGGGGGTGGAAGGGTAACAGAGGAGCTGACCGACCGGACACAACAGGACATTAACATTGAACTGAGAGAAGATAAATGCGGAACCCGACTGAGGCCCACTGACCACTGTTGAAGGAAACCTGCATTTCAGCGAAGGCCTACTGTTGTCTAATCATGCATGCCGTTTGACACGCAATTGACTCCTCTCAATGCCCACAGAAATCCAGCTATTGAGATCTGAGGTGGGCTATGTATCTTTTATATTCATTCAAGAGGGAAAGCATTTGTCTAGAATGTTTTATTTCAGTTGCTTTTGAGAAAATAAGTCTTCACACAAATTTTTTACACATATGGCAAACCATGTGTATCCAAGCTCACTGAGGGCACAAATAATGTTCACCATTAAATAAACTCACCAGTTATTGCAGCTTTATTTGCACTGTTACTGTAAAGAAGGCAGTATTATTGTGGTATGTCTCTAATCATGACATTCACTAACCAGTGAAAGTTTCAGACCGGTACTGTTTGCTGCCCATCCCCTTTTTTCAAGAGATCAAACACTGGAACAAAATATATCGCCCGTTATTTAATTTTTACTGAATCATCCGTGGTCCATTATTTGATGACAAAATACGATAGAAGCATTCATGCTCTACTGCAAGGAAACAAGGAAGGATCATTTCACCCTAGCCTTGGGTGACTGGTCCAGAGGCCCACAGTAATGCTACTGAACCTCAGAGGACTTCAACATGAGTACTATAGTACAAAATTAGTATTTGTACAGAATTATGCATGCACCCACAAAACATATATTCATAGGAACCATGCCAACAAGCAGTGTCAAATTTAATAAACACACAGCACAACTCAGATTATGTGATGGAGCCAAAAACAAGTCACTGTGATTTCAATAAATAATAGGATACATTTAGAACATCTTGACAGATTACACTTCAAAGGGAAATGATACAAAAATTGCTTTAAAAGATATATAATCAGCATTATATCTGCAACCATAACATAAGGTATTTGTCTTAACACACTATTTACTGTTTTAATTAATTGAATGATTCAATTCATTTTTTATTCGTACAGTCCATTTGACAAAGGCCTATGTCTCAAAGAATTTCCCAGACATTGTGTGTCTAGGCCCCTAAGAGCAGTTAAGGGCGATAGTGACACAGAATAAACTCCCTTGAGGAAATGGGAAGAAACCTTCAGTGGATCCTGACTCAGGGGGTAGCCACCCACCCCTGGGAGACACTGGGCAGAGAACATGATTTTAAAACAAGTGAGCAACTACACTATGTGTAACTGCATGCCTAATGGAAAAGACTGAACATTTGCGGGATAATATGTACAGTAACTCTTCATTGAAAGGAGGAGTTAATGAGGGAAAAGTGGATTTCAGCATAGCTGAAACAAGAAAACTTTTTAATGTCATATTGTTTCTTTTGGAGAGTGTTATATTGAACTGCATGGAAAGCCTTATTTTTATTATTTTAAACCTCCAACTGTAGTAAAAATGAAGGTAGACAAAATATAAGCAATTATATTATACTTACCCCTTTTGTAATAACACTGAAAGTGTTCTTTGGTATTGTTCAGATGTAGATAACGTTTTGAGGTCAGCAGCATCTAATGCATATCTAAACATCATGCATTTCCTGCTGTTATTATAAAAGTGACACGTGTAACATGATTACACAAACAAGACAGGGTGCAGACAGCAGACAAAGGGTAGCTTACCTTGAACTCCAGCTGGTCAGTCAGAGGGTGGGGTGATGGCAGACTATGGCAGGTCTGGCTAAAGTGAGAAGTGCCCTGGGGTCGGGGAAAGGGGGGGGTGGTGTGAAGGGATCAATCAAGGAGGCTACTTGATGACCAGATGCCCAATGTTCATATGACCAAAAAGAAATCTATAATTACATATACATTTTGATATATTTCAAATCCCACCCCTCTCCAAGACATGGAATATTATGAAAAAAGCTGTCATCAGTGCTGGCGACAGATAACTTATATTACATACTCTGATTCAGCTCACACTCACACACATATTGTACATATATGTACATACACACATGCACAAGAAAATGGACACACATGCACTCACAGACAGGCGCACAAACACATTCACACACACATATGCACATATTTATTTCAACTGGGTATGAATACTATGTTTGCATATTATTCAGCATGTTTATTTTCCATGAAAGTATTACTGAAAATAGAGATAGACAGATTATTAGATCCAGTATTTCCTAGGAAGAGTTGGTGATTTGCACCGGGATTCCGGTACATTCCTGTTCTAAGGATTGGAAATAAGGAAAAAAAGAAGCAGAATATAGCTGAATCATCCATTAGCTATATCGACTTATTACTGGTCAGTGTCACAGGAGGTCCTGGGGCCTATCCCAGCGTGCATTGGGCAAGAGGCAGGAATACACAGGACAGTTCACCAGCCCATCGCCGGGCACACACACTCATACCTAAGAGCAATTTAGCCTTTCCAATTAACCTAACCTGATGTCTTTGGACTGTTGGCGGAAAACAGAGTACCTGGAGGAAACCCACACAAGCATGGGGAGAACATGCAAACAGGATTTGAACCAAGAACCTTCTTGCTGTGAGGCAACAGTGCTACATACTGCACAACCATGCCGCCCTTTGAATGAATCAATACAATAAATATTCCACATCATGTACTCATGTGCCACTAGAATGGTAGCCAAACTATCAAATCAATGTCACAGGCAGGATCGTTGCAGCAATATTTAAATCAGAGGCCTGACAAATTTTCAATTGTTATGTCCTTTACGGAGGTGTGTTTTTTTCATTCAATGTTTTGATAATGTGTTTGAAATTAAAATGGTTTTTGTCCAAATTAAAAATCAATCAATGCTTACAATTTTTACATTCTTTGAAAAGGTAATATTTTATTATTTCATGTTTTTATCGAAGTATCAAGAAATAGTTTTTTATTCCCAAAAGAAACAGTTGTTTTCTCAAAGTATATTATCCAAGGGTCTTTTTCCGGATCCAGAAGCTCAGTTTTATAATACCAGGAGGGTGCTCCAAATTAGTGTCCCTGACCTGAAACAATGACAGGGATACAAGTCAAACACTGCCTATGTTTCTTCTTTATTTATTGTACATGGAAACAAAATTTACTCTAATTCAAAAGAGCATTGTTTTTTTTAAAAAAACTCACGATCACAGGTATAGCAGATGAAATTGAGCCTCTCTGTTTCTGGCAAGCTGACCCAATGATGCTCCCCTCCAGATTCAACAGCTCCTGCATGACCACACACTTCCATCCCAGCTGGCTCATGTCCATGAGCCCAGTTCTGGTAACAGCCAGGCTCAGATCTTACCCAGAACCAGAATTTGAAGGCACAGGTGAAGCGCAGGCCCAGCCAAACATGGGCAGTGGAAGCATTCTCAGCCTTTCTTGCCACCCAGTTCTGAGTGGCTGCAGTGGTCACAGACACCAGGTTGACATGGTGCTCTCTGCAATAGTGCAGGGCTTCACTCCAGGTCTTATTCTCCTGAAGCAGAATCAGATAATCTGCAACGGGTGAAATGATTCTCATTGAATTTAAACAATACATCTGTGTTAAGGTTAGTTGATGAGGAGCAATCTCTGTGAATTCGATGCTATACAAAATGGTTTCCAAATTAGACAAAAGCCAATATTGGACAGAAAGATTTCTAAAGTACCCAGTTGAAATATTGTTTCATATACATCCATGTGATTCATTTTCTTATTTATATTTACATCATATTAATTTCTAAATAGCATTATCATTGTTTTTAAGAAGATGAAGAAGAAATAACATAAACTAATTAGAAAAATACTCCATAATTACCTCCAGCTGAGCGTTCTATTATTGACTCTTCAGTTGTTGAACGTTCTGTATATTTGTACGTGGTGACTGACGTCTGTTTATCAATGGGGCCTGTAGTGGTGATGTATTTTTCAAATTGAGTAGTTTCACGTTCAGTGGTTCGTGGCTCAGTAGTGCTTTTCTGAGGAGTGTGTTTAGATGCTTGATTTGTAGTTTTATCGCTGTGCGTTGCACTCTCAATGGTGGGCAGAGGGGTTTTGGACTTCATTCCTGTGAATTATATAAAAAATAAATATATTACAAATCACCATATTGTTAAAACAGGGTTATGTGCTGTGTTTTCCAACAGTGGGAAAAAGAGTCTTTGGCTGTCAGTTGTTCTTAAACCAATAGGTGTCACAAAAGCAACAATCATCAATACAAGATAAAATAGAATCATAAGAATTTCATGAAAAAGTAGCCAATTAGCATGCAGTAATTACTATAATGACTTTTTGTGATCAAGTGTTTATTGTCAGAGATGATAGGATACAAAATACAAGAGACTTTAGAAAAAAAAATCCCCCACCCTCACCGCATGGCACCCATTATTTGAGATTTAAAAAGTATATATATATATATATATACTGTGAGATCCATAATGTTTGGGACAACAACATTATTTTCTTGATTTGACTCTGTACTCCACAATAGGTGTAAAAAGATGCTGTGATTTCTATATTTTGTAAATTATATATTTTGGTTTGACCATGTAGAAATCACAGCATTTTTTAGACATAGCCTCCCATTTTAGGGCACACTTTCTAAACCTGTTTAATGTGTTGCATAATTAACAGGCTGATTCAAAAGTCTGCAGCCAAAAGCAAATCCAGGTCAACTTACTGCCTTGACAGAAGAAAGGCCGACTCCTCTTGCACTGAAAGTCGTTCCATTCCCCAGAGTTGTCCAGCACAGCTGCCACACAATTCTGATTTCCTCCAAAATTGTTTGGTTGTTTTGACCTCCAAAATCGGAATGAGGAGTTACTGTGGTCAGACCACTTCCAGGGATCACTGAACAGCCCAATCCATGCACTCTCTGACTGTAACACATTCAGTATTTCCTGGTTCTCTGACTGGTTCCGCACACTGACCAGATCTTCATGATTCTGCCTACAGAAGGTCTGAGCTTCTCTCCATGTCTTTCTTTGCCGAAGCAAGATGAAGCCCTTGTTGTCATTTCTTCTTCCTGGCAATATGTAAACACTGTGAAGTCATTATTCATCTATCGAAACTGAACAGCAGGAATCACATTTCACAATTCATAGCACGATATAGCAATTAGCAGGATATTGACATTTAGACAATATTAAAATATTTCATAGTCTGTAAATCACATAGACTTTTGGTCTCTGTGACATAAATCTGTTAAAAATAAATGGCAAAATGTTATTTAAATATTCCATACCCTAGAATGCTGAAAACTACAATACTGTGTGTGAAGAAATAGAAACAAACAAAGTACTAACCTTTAATGCATATAAAGTGTTTTTTATTGTTGCAGTCATCATCAAACCATTCACCAGTGTGGTACATTGCTGCACACTCACTCTCGTTGCGATCAATATTCGGTTCTCCCTGCTTCCAGTTTCGAAAGTCAAACTCCCTGTCACTGTAAAATTCTCTGTCTGCCAAGGACCAGTGCCACTTGAACAAGTCTCCCCTTTCTAGTCCTATCCATGCCCTGCCTGTAAAACCACTGCGCACAGCCTCTGTTATGCTCCCAATGTCATCTCTGTCGTAGATTGTCGCCAGGTCTGAGTACTTTTCCCTGCAGTATTTCTGAGCTTCTGTCCAGTTCTTCTGGTCAATCACAAAGTGATACTGAGGTGAGAGCCCTGATATCAGGGAGCAAAGTCCTGTGAAATGAACAGAGAGATGACATAAACTATTTTTGATGGACAGGGTCTCCTACACACAATTCCCCTCTCTCTAGTTCAAGTTCCTTATGAGAAATAAATATAATTGATTTGTTTATTTTATTTTTTGACTCCAAAATGCCTTCGTAACCTCCAAAATAAAGGTTCATTGTATGAAATGTTCACCAATGAACTTGCAGTGCTACAATATGAGATTAGTGGAATGTCTTACTCTTTTACCTACAGCCAGTTTGAAATGGAGGTCTTTTCCATTTCGGAAAATTTGCCATAGTTCTCAAAAGATAATCAACATGAATAATTATGTTAAGTTCTCAAAAAACAGTCAATATGAAATATAATGTTAAAGGAAACTTGAAACAAGCTCTGGTTCGGCTGGTTGAATGCCCTAAACATTCTCTTTAAATTCCCTTGTTAGTTTTCAACCACATATTTCCATGCAAGAGCTCAATCACATGCACTGAAATGTTCTCTCTCTTCTTTGTCTCCTTAGAATGCTCAGACTATAGACTTTAGGCTACATTTTTTTAAAAAGAAACCGTATTAAATTTACCCTTAACTGCCTCCATGCAAGAAATATTGTTAAATGGCACTCACCTATGATAATCAGGACAGGAAACATACTGGCTGTGTTTTTCATAACTGTAGATACATAATTCCATGTAAGAGCTCAATCACATGCACTGAAATGATTCACTCTCTTCTTTGTCCCCTTTGATTTCTCAGACGATAGACTTTAACTACACGTTTTTTTTTTTTTAACTACATTAAATCTACCCATAACTGCATCCATGCAAGAAATACTGTTAAATGACACTCACCTACGATAATCAGGATAGGAAACACACTGGCTCTGTTTTTCATGGCTGTAGAAACATATTTCCTTGTAAGAGCTCAATCACATGCATTGAAATTGTTCACTCTCTTCTTTGTTTCCTTAGAATCCTCAGACGATAGAATTTTTTTTTAAACAAGCTGTTTTTTTAAACAAGCTATACTAAATTTACCTATAACTATTAGCAAAAATATTGATAAGTGACTCACCTAGAACACTCAGGTAAGGAAACACACTGGCTCTGTTTTTCATAACCGTGTATTTTCAACGGACACTCACTCTATACCGCTTTAAGCATAACACACAAAGACACACTTCATTCTGTCTTAACTGCTGTTGTCTTGAAAGTATCTCTAAAGTGCCAGCTATGCTAGCTAAAATGACACTCATGCAATGATTCACTCCCCCTCCTTACCTACCTATTGTTGTTCATCACTTTTTACTCACTGTGTGGAACTGCTTTGCCCCACATAGTTCCTCTCACATGTGTCTGTTTCACAAAAACAACAGAAATGAATATATTTTGAACAATGACTTCTTGTTTTTTGAGTAAGAATGCCACTTGGCCAGTTGTCACAAACATTTATTTTGAGGTGTCCTCAGTGCTAATTTGCACAGAAAAGAGTGGTTCTTCAGGTCGAGGCTATTATTTTAACAACCTCTGTGAGGGCATAGGAGATAGGAAGAAAGGAATGCTGTTCAGGGTCACATTTAATAGAAATGTCAGAGCATGTAGTGATCACAGAAAGTGATAGGGGTTTCATGACATGGCGTCCTTTGTAATTCCTTGACAAGTGAGACAGCCACCATTACTTCTTGTGCTTTCAGTGAGTTTCACTGTATACGCCATCCATAATTCTAGTTCCAGCTAAGGTTGTGGACAAATTCTATTATTTTTGGTCCCTTTCAACAATACCCATCATCCACAGACACAGAAAATGAAGATAAGTCAGCCTGGTCAGTCAAACGTATTTTACTCATTCACCAAAATAAGCCTACCTCGCCCTGTATTATGTGTTAAAAATGAAGTATGGATGGTTTTAAATTCTCCAGCAAAATAATTTTAAAAAGGTAGTTCTAAACCATACGTAAGTATCTTTGAACTTCCTCCATTTTTATATAGTTGTGTTTTGTGAACATGAACATTTATAGTTTTATCATTGTTCTACTTGTGGGTGTGCCAAATATAAACCTATTTTCCCTACCTTACGTAGTCCCAAGGCGAAATACAAACACAAAAATATTTAGATTTTTTTCAATGTTAAGCATCACCGAAACTAAAGTTTCTTGAATTGTTGTGACCATGAAAGTGTTTTTTATTTTGTAACATTTTTTAAATTTTTTATTAACATTTATCACTTCATATAATTATTGTGGTATATTATAAAAGTTACCAAATGCTCTCTGTCTGGTACAGATTTGGGTTGTTCAGTAATATTATTTTCTCTGTCTTGAAAATAATATTCTTGACTCAATGCAGCAAAAAGGGGGGCTCTGCGCAGCTCTCAACAATAAAAATGCCTAAAAAACACTGTCAGGTGAGATTTTGGTCAAAAATTCCCTTATGTGTCACAATGTGCAAATATGAAAATATAAAGCCTGGTCAAGTCTGGTCAGTTTTGCTGCCACTCAGCCATGTCTTTTTCATTGGTGGAAAACGCTGTAGCTTGCAAATGACATGCAGATGCATGATGATGCAAATAACATGGTCCTGATTTGAAAGACTTTTGAGATCAACTTACTTGTAAAGGATAAGACTGGTGTAATTCTAACATTTTCTTATTGTCAACATGTCATTTTAAAAGATAAAAACCTACAATACTTCTGTCCAATTCAGTACTGTCTGACTTTCTCCTATCCCACTTACAGCTTAAACAGGAAGCCATTTGTTCCAATTGTGCAAACAAATAATTAATAGCCCAGAAAGCCATATCATTTTCAGAAAACGCAACCTAATATCATGAAAAAAATGGCCAGTGTAGTTTTTATCCAATTTACTTCAAAACGGACCAAATTGTTCATTTCGATGGGGACTATTTTCAGCATGTCAGTGCCTAAATGAAACTGAGCTTTGCACATGTCGAAAAAGCAATCGTTGTTACTTCATGAAGTTGATTCAATAAAAACTGCAAAGGTCAGGTTCATTGTAAGATGAAGTATAGCAGTATAGCTCTTTGACTTGTCTTTTTGGCGGCTGTGTAGTATAATGGATAAGGAATTGGTTTTGTAACTTAAAGGTCACAAGTTTGATTCCCGGGTAGGACACCGTTGTCGTATCCTTGAGCAAGGTACTTAACCTGCATTGCTTCAGTATATATCCAGCTGTATAAATGGACGCAATGTAAATGCTGTGTAAGTCACTCTGGATAAGAGTGTCTGCTAAATGCCTGTAATGTAACATAACTTTTCAACAGTTTTTTTGGACAACAATTGAGTTCTACGACTACTGGAATATTGGCTATATCTGGGGTTGCCTATAATGAATAACACTTGCTGGTAGGATAAATTCATTGTAGGTTTCGGTCTTTTCATCTACAGTGAGCTCAATAACATTTAGGACAAAGACATTGATTTGGCTCTGCACTTCACAGTTTTCCATTGTTAATCAAATAATTCACAAGTGGAAAGTGCAGATTCACAGCTTTTATTAAAGGGTATATTATAGACTTTGATCTCACCATGTAGAAATCACAGAACTTTTTATACATAGTCCCCCCATTTTAGGGCACCATAATATTTGGGACAAATGGCATCACAGGTGTTTCTGACTAGTCTTCTGTGGAAGCAAATCCTTGCAGCAATGCCCCAACATCTATAATAAATCTTTCCCAGAAGAGTGGAGGTTGTTATAGCAGCAAAGGGTGGACCAACTGAACCGAATATGAATTTTGAAACTGTTATGTGCTTAAAGGAGTACCATGGTGATTTTCACACTTTCTCGGTTTTATGTGCTATTTGCACAAGAGGCATTGAAGAAACACAGTAAGCAAAGTATTAAATATGTCCGTTCTGTATTTTTGGAGAAATATGCGTTTTAAATTCATCGTCCTATTTTCAACCGGTTGAGAAAGTTGTCATTTTTCTACGTCACGAATACAGTAACCACTCCCATTTCCACGCCCCGTAAAGAAATCTGACAGGACACACCGTCCTGCTGTTCAGACAATGCAAATATTTGACTAACGTTAGGTTCACTTAAATTAGAGTGCCTTTAGATTATTTCTGGTTATATTCATTTAGCTAGCTAGCTAACGTTAGCTAGCTAGGAGGTTTGCTTTCATAAGGCAATGTTATCGATAACGTTAGCTTGCTAGTTTGCTTTTATGAGGACGTTATAGTTGTGCTTTTATCTTAACTTGGCTAGCTAGATAGCAAAAATTATAATTGGATATAAGTCAACGTCCTTACCTTAGCTATCTATCGATACTTGATATACTACTAAGCTAGCTAGCTTGTGAAAATTCAGTCTCCCAAAGAGAGCGTATCATGGGGGAAGCTTTAGTAACGGGGCACGGTCTGTCAATCATAGCTAACTGACAGTTCTCATTACCACGCCCAGACGGTTCGGGTGAATTTTTATAGTGGGAAATTTAGGCTTAGAAAAATACGTTTTAAAGTACATTGAAATGACTGAAGAATAAAAAAATTATGCACATTTGTTTTGTTGTTGCCTGAAGACAACTGGGAAGTGTCACGTTCAACCACCATGGTACTCCTTTAAATGAGGTAAGTTGCTAACAAGTAGCAATATTGAAACAGTAACAAGTGGTCGCATTCCATGAATGTTACATCACCACCACTCAAGTTTCATACCAGTCTGCCTGCATGAGATTTTGCTCAGATATAACCTGCATGCCTACTTTCTTTGGCAATAAACTAAAAAACAAATTACCTTCCTAATTGGTTGCTGGTTTAAACATTTTATGACATTCTCTTTTGAACCAACATTTTTTTTGTTCTGGAAATATTGCAGATATTTTTATGCAGTTTTTTCCATTGATATCTCATTTTGTAGCTCATAATTTCACAGCAAATGAAAAACAAAAAATATCAAAAATTTCAAAGATCCACTTTACCACTTTCATGTTACAACAGAGAAATGTAAGTTTTTAATGCACTAGCACAGCATCTGGTAATATACCGGAATTGGAATTACTGAGAGACTAAACAATTTCAAATAACCTTCTGTCCTGCTTATATTGAAACTGGATAACCACTAAACACTCAATTATTCACAAAGGCCTTGTGATATTAGTGTCACAAAAACTGAAAAATAAAAAAATACATAAGGAGGGAATGTTATGTTTTTACAATGAATGAGTGATATTTCATAAAAAGATTATATTTAACCCATTCAGACTAATAAAAATGGTTTCAAAACATTTTTATAAATATATATTATATACTTAGTATATATTAAAATATATATATTAAAATTTTCGATTTTGAATCCAACAATTTGACCTACTTGGTGTAAACAGGTGTCACAAAGTATTCGGATAAAGAAGACCTTTGCCATGCAGCTCCTGTGTCCCTTAGCCTACGTAGCTACATATGGACGGATGGAGAGACAGTGGCAATCCTCACTGAGAAATGATTATACAAAGTTTTAAAGTAATAAGAGTATTATGTAGGTAAATGTCTAAAGGGTTGCCCTCGAGGTGGCCACCGGAAGTAGAACTTGTTTGCTAGTTTTTCGTTTGAACAACAGATGGGTGAAAGTGAAGTGTTGGGTTGACCTTAAGGCCTCATTTCTCGTTTTTGTATCTATTTGGCGGCCCTGGAGTGTTCACCGTTTATGTTATGTTCTGTAATTCAACCCGATGCTTGCATTCAGTTAGACTAATTTAACGTTTAGGTTACGCATCACAGATAGCTGTCTATCTTTGTCGGATGTTGTGGGCCATAAATGAGTTGACTAGCCGTCAGCAGGCTAACTAGCTAGCTAACGTTACCTTTCAAGTTAGAGTTAGCTCGCTTACTGTGTGTAGCGTAGCTGTCTTGTTATCCAGCTAGCGTGGTGGCTTTCAGATACGAACGGGGATATGTTTTGACATATTTGTCGTAAGTAACTTAGCGCTAGCTAGAGTTGTTTAATTACATTTGTTGATTATTTCCTTGAATATGAAAAATAGGGCATTTGTAAATACTAACAACCAAGATACCTAACTACCAAGCACAACGTTGTGAGCTAAGTCAGTTAGCTAGCCCTATATTATTTTGTAAACCAATGCTAACGTTTGAAGGTTTAGACTACTAGCTAGCTAACGTTTGCTAGTTTATGGCTAGACCTAACGAAATAGGCAGCCTGCAAGCGAGCCTTTCTCAAATTGGCTGTTTGAGTATTGGAGTGCTACGTTAGCTACCTATTATTAGATATATATCTATATATTAGTAGTCGTTGAAGTCTGTTTTGCTATTTACAACTTCGCTATCCACCAACCAGGTATTAGCCTTGAGCTAGTCCGCGGTGTTCTGTTGATTATTAGGCCTAATACAGCACGTTTGATAGTGGGATTTTAACGTGGTCTGAACGTATAAAACCTACAAAATCCGTAAAGCTACGGGACAGCCATGGGCGATAGTAGAGGTAAGACATTGATTTTAAATTATAGTGTGAGTGAGAATGGGTTATTTTTGGTGCTGCATAGAATCTGTTGATATATCATGAATTGGCTAACGTTAAAATTAGCTAGCTAATCCACTATGGGTTTTGATCTGCTATCGTAGAAGCAAGCTATTTTACTAACGTTAGTTTATCTAGAGCCACTGTTCAGTTCCTGCAAACAACTTGCCTGCTATGGATTTCTAATAATATTGTTTGGAAGTTCACACATAAGCTACCCATGTAACCAACAAATTTAACTTAAATGATCTAGCTAATGTTAACCGCAAGGTATCCGTGATTTTGTAAGGTAAAATGTGCTTGGTTCATTTGCCAGTTTGCAACCGAACAGCCTACTGTGGTATTCGAACTAGCTGCATGGCAAATGGCTGGCTAACTAGCCTTTGCTAACTAAACTATTTAGTCCGTTAACACCAGTCTGTAAACTTAATATATTAATAGCAGTGTTCATTCTGTGGCAGTGTCCATTTTAATTAGCAGCATTTGCTGCTCTACGCCTACGGTCGTGTGGCTTAAAGTAACCATCCATTCCATGTCAGAACATTCTGTCCTAGTACACCGTCGCTGTGGTAAGCAGATGGTCTATAACGTTTGTTACTTTATTAATAGCAGCTGGCTAATATTGAGAACTTTTGTTTAATGACATTTTGTAGACGACTAAGGAGTGGTTTTTGGCGACTGATCTGTTTAAGGGGTATAAGTATTAACTTGCACTGCTTACTCTAGCTTAAAATTTTCTGTGTTCTAGAATTATTGTGCCAATTGGGATATTTAATTTATTAAAAAGAACGTATTAATTGCCTTTATGCTTTCATATACAGAGAGGCATTAAACAGGTCTTTTTCTGGTATTTTCAATTGAAGTGCTTTCCCAAATATTTGGTATCAATAATGGAAAAAACCGATGCCTTTTCTGGGCACTTAATAAGGCTTTTGAAATCGCTAGTGAAAACTATTGTGATAGTACAATATTTATAGGAATATGTATTCGTAGGCTTGAAAATATGTTTACGATTGTGACCGTTTTGCTTAAACACCTGTGACCGACCGTGGGTACAAAAACCTTGGTGCAATTAATGTCAATGTCCAGGGTCACAAGACACTTTTTTTGTTTGTGCTTATCGATGATATCATGTCTGCAGACAGTACATGCAGACGGGTTCACATTGGCAAGTGCAGACAGAACTATTGGTAACATTGGATCGCAGTTTTAGAGGTAATGCTGTGACGTTGAATGGCTAGATGGATACACACCTCAATTGAAAGTAAGGATGTGATGGGCTTGGAAACGAGAAGGGACATCCCAAAATTGGGGAGAAATTCATTTTGCTTAAGTTTTTTCTCTTTGAAAATGGTAGCATTGGCTAACTTTTTTGTGTACTTAATCAACAGTATGATAACTCGCTATTCAGTGGACTGTTAGCCATGCTAGGTTAACCTACTGATCAGCTAAACTACTGCAGTCTCCACAATGATGGCTAGCTATCTAATTACTGGTTCTGGATCTGTTGATGTAGCTGGTTTGCTTGCTAGCTGATTCTTGCTTCTAGGAAGATTGGTCATGTGACGCTCATTTGTGTACTATGGAATTTTCATGTCTTTAAAACTATTGTATTTTAAATTAAGAATGCTGGTGTTATTAAATAAAAACACTGAATGCAATAACTGGGTAGTAGCACTGTCAGAATATGTCTATGATCATGCTAGATGTTAATTGGTGGAACTTATGGGCTATAACAGCTCAACATTTTGTAAGGAGTTTGCTGAAACGAAGTATTTTAAAATAAGATCCAGATTATTTTGTAGCCAAGATAAGGATTTGAAAGTTGGTTAAAGGAGAGTGGTCAGTCTCCCTTGCATTATTCAGATGGGGAGATAGCAGAGAGGCTTGCAGGAAAACGGGTCAGAGATCAGAAGGTGGCACAATGGGAGATCCAACCCTGTCCTATGGGCTGAGCCACACATTTCTCCATGATCAGTGAATATCGGCCGCTGTATATTTGTCCAGTAATTGTGCATCCGCTGTAAGGTCCTGTGATTGTAGTCTGAACTGTCCCTGGCTCTCTCTGCCCCTCCAGATTCACGCAGCCCAGACAGCTCCTCGGTTTCCTCCCCTCCCTCAGGCCAGTGTTCTCCTCAGGCAGCATCCATGACCTCCCTGCCTCCCATCACTTCTGCAGTCAGCAGCCCCATCAGCAGCCTGGGCTCTCCCTTCTCCGTCATCAGCTCCTCCCTGGGATCACCTGGGGCCCCTGGGACTCCCTCTGTGGGCTACAGCAACATCAGCAACCCCCAGGTCAGATGCAGATGTTTGGGGATTCCCCGAGCGCTCACAAACTTTACTCTACAGACAAACTCGTCATCTGTGTGGATCGGCTTCCATCTGATATTAGGGATGCTAATGATTAATTGATGATGGATTATTCTTCATTTCGTATTCAGGTCGATTGAGCTTAGCGATTAAAAAGTAATTTTATTTTGGGTCTCCTAATGTTGCACCCTCTTTCAGTGAAAACTTAATGATTTAAATTGTCCACCAGATGGAGCTGAGGTAGGCTTGGACATCTACATCCTGGTCCTGGGCCCTGTTTCACGAAGGAGGATTACTTAGTTAGCTGCATAACTGCACCGAGTAAAACTCAGAATCCTCCCAGATCTGGAACATGGACTGAAGTAAAAAGAGCTGTTATTCAGCTAACTCGGTAATCCTGCTTTGTGAAATGCCTCCCTGGTGCCAATTTCCAGTGCATAGGCGAGTTGTTTACTGCTATGTTCCTTTTGCATTGACTGGTTGGTGAGTTGAAATTTATTGTTACACACGAAGACCATATCCTTGGGCTACATCTATTCTGTTTTAATAAACAATTTAAGCGTATCAGACTGAAGGAAGCAACATTTTGTCTAAATTTAACATCTAAACAAACCTTGTTCTGTGCTTTCACATTGTGCCAGACACTTTTATCTAATGCGTTTTGAAAATTGGTGAAAAGAAACTCATTCACCAAGCCTGGAGTCAGGAAAAGTGTTGCCTCTTGCTTCACTTACATTGTTACTGGTGAGTTGTATAGTCAAGGGAATTTACCTTCACGACTACCGGTTATTCATTCACTAGCAATAAAGATCTTCGATCAAAGAAATTGTATAAAATGTGCATCCTATCAGATGTGGTACGGATAAATGCAGCAGTATCACAGAACATTTAGGTGTCTTATGAATAGGAGCTCTTTGGCACTGGGAGGGCAGCGGGTGTTGTTTTGAAAACACAACGACTAGAGACATTTTATCTTTAATTTATCCCATAAAAAAAGCCCAAAAATACACTCAAACTAAAACAAGTCCAAAAAAACTGCAACCAACTCTTTAAATTTAACAGAGACTTAAAAAAGCCAAAAATAAAAATAAGTGGCTTATAGCAATCAGACTTAGCAACATTGGAAGGGGAAAAAATGTACACGAAGACAGATATAGTTACAGAAATAAACAAATAATGTACTCACAATCTTCTGAACAAAACACAGGGAGGCGGCCGCTTAATGCAAAATTTGACGGCCCTTCAATGGCAGTTTTTCTCCTGATGAACGATATTTATGATGGTGTTTGCTTTATTGGTTCCCTGAGACACTAAAACACTTTGATTGATGTGACTTGGACCAATAATTATTGAGAAAAGGTGAGCGCAATGCCACTACGTTTGGAATGCCATGTTAAGAACACCGCAAACTTCGTACTCAGAAATCAGAATACCACAAGTCTACATTAAATACAAAAAAATCTTTTTGGATGAGGGTGAATCTATTTCGGCGGGCCGTTCAAATGAAGTCATTTTATGGGAAACGCTGCTGATGTTAACTGCACCAGCCTAATATAAGAAATATCCTAACCTGGATATTGCTGTCGGAAAGGCGCCCTGTACGATTGGGAGGTGTCTTTACTTCATGTATTGTGATTCTTTCTAGTTATCTCTGAATTTACCAGCTCAAATATGAAATGAGCCTTTTCACAGTTCCCCCCACTCAGGCCTCTTCTGTTGTTGCTCATTGTGCACATCTCCTTTCTCCCTTTGTCTCGTTCTCTCATCTTTCTGCCCGTTCCCCCTTTTCTTTGGCCCCTTCTCTCAGGTGAACTCCACGGTGTCCGTCTCGGGGCCGCAATCGGTGAGCAGCTCGGACGACGTGAAGCCCCCACTCGGACTCAAGTCTCAGCCCGCCCACAGCCCTGGAGCCGTGATGTCACAGAAACGGCTCTGCGGCATCTGTGGGGACCGCTCCTCTGGTGAGCTGAGTGCAGGGGAAAGGGCGGATGGTGGAGGGGAAAGAGGGGATGGTGGAAAGGAAAGAGGGGATGGTGGAGGGGAAAGGGCGGATGGTGGAGGGGAAAGAGGGGATGGTGGAAAGGAGGGGATGGTGGAAAGGAAAGGGGATGGTGGAAAGGAAAGGGGATGGTGGAGAGGAAAGAGGGGATGGTGGAGGGGAAGGAGGGATGGTGGAGGGAAAGAGGGGATGGTGAAGGGGAAGGAGGGGACGGTGGAGAGGAAAGGGGATGGTGGAGGGGAAGGAGGGGACGGTGGAGAGGAAAGGGGATGGTGGAGGGGAAGGAGGGGATGATGGAGAGGAAAGGGATGGTGGAGGGGAAAGGGATGGTGGAGGGGAAAGAGGGGATGGTGGAGGAGAAGGAGGGGATGGTGGAGGGGAAAGAGGGGATGGTGGAGGGGAAAGAGGGAATGGTGTAGGGGGAGGAGGGAATGGTGGAGGAAAGGGGATGATGGAGGGAAAGGAAGGGATGGTGGATGGGAAAGAGGGGGTGGTGGAGGGAAAGAGGGGATGGTGAAGGGGAAGGAGGGGACGGTGGAGAGGAAAGGGGATGGTGGAGGGAAGGAGGGGATGATGGAGAGGAAAGGGGATGGTGGAGGGAAAGGGGATGGTGGAGGGGAAAGAGGGGATGGTGGAGGGGAAAGAGGGGATGGTGGAGGGGAAGGAGGGGATGGTGGAAAGGAAAGGGGATGGTGGAAAGGAAAGGGGATGGTGGAGAGGAAAGAGGGGATGGTGGAGGGAAGGAGGGGATGGTGGAGGGGAAAGAGGGGATGGTGAAGGGGAAGGAGGGGACGGTGGAGAGGAAAGGGGATGGTGGAGGGAAGGAGGGGACGGTGGAGAGGAAAGGGGATGGTGGAGGGGAAGGAGGGGATGATGGAGAGGAAAGAGGGGATGGTGGAGGAGAAGGAGGGGATGGTGGAGGGGAAAGAGGGGATGGTGGAGGGGAAAGAGGGAATGGTGTAGGGGAGGAGGGAATGGTGGAGGAAAGAGGGATGATGGAGGGAAAGGAAGGGATGGTGGATGGGAAAGAGGGGTGGTGGAGGGGAAAGAGGGGATGGTGAAGGGAAGGAGGGGACGGTGGAGAGGAAAGGGGATGGTGGAGGGGAAGGAGGGGATGATGGAGAGGAAAGGGATGGTGGAGGGGAAAGGGGATGGTGGAGGGGAAAGAGGGGATGGTGGAGGGGAAAGAGGGGATGGTGGAGGGGATGGTGGGGAGGAAAGAGGGGATGGTGGAGGGGAAAGAGGGGATGGTGGAGGGGAAAGAGGGAATGGTGGAGGGGGAGGAGGGAATGGTGGAGGGGAGGAGGGAATGGTGGAGGAAAGAGGGGATGATGGAGGGAAAGGAAGGGATGGTGGATGGGAAAGAGGGGGTGGGGATGGTGAAGGGGAAGGAGGGGACGGTGGAGAGGAAAGGGGATGTGGAGGGAAGGAGGGGATGATGGAGAGAAAAGGGGATGGTGGAGGGGAAAGAGGGATGGTGGAGGGGAAAGAGGGGATGGTGGAGGGGAAAGAGGGGATGGTGGAGGGAAGGAGGTGATGGTGGGGAGGAAAGAGGGGATGGTGGAGAGGAAAGGGGATGGTGGAGGGGAAAGGGAATGGTGGAGGGGAGGAGGGAATGGTGGAGGAAAGGGGATGATGGAGGGAAAGGAAGGGATGGTGGATGGGAAAGAGGGGTGGTGGAGGGGAAAGAGGGGATGGTGAAGGGGAAGGAGGGGACGGTGGAGAGGAAAGGGGATGGTGGAGGGAAGGAGGGATGATGGAGAGGAAAGGGATGGTGGAGGGGAAAGGGGATGGTGGAGGGGAAAGAGGGGATGGTGGAGGGGAAAGAGGGATGGTGGAGGGGAAGGAGGGATGGTGGGGAGGAAAGAGGGGATGGTGGAGAGGAAAGGGGATGGTGGAGGGAAAGAGGGAATGGTGGAGGGGGAGGAGGGAATGGTGGAGGAGAGGAGGGAATGGTGGAGGGAAGGAGGGAATGGTGGAGGGGAAGGAGGGGACGATGGAGAGGAAAGGGATGGTGGAGGGAAGGAGGGGATGGTGGAGGGGAAGGAGGGGATGGTGGAGGGAAAGGGGGGATGGTGGAGGGGAAGGAGGGATGGTGGGGAGAAAAGAGGGATGGTGGAGAGGAAAGAGGATGGTGGAGAGGAAAGAGGGGATGGTGGAGGGGAAAGAGGGGATGGTGGAGGGAAAGAGGGAATGGTGGAGGGGAGGAGGGAATGGTGGAAGGGGAGGAGGGAATGGTGGAGGGGATGGTGGAGGGGGAGGAGGGGATGGTGGAGGGGAGGAGGGAATGGTGGAGGGGATGGAGGGAATGGTGGAGGGGATGGAGGGAATGGTGGAGGGGAAAGAGGGAATGGTGGAGGGGAAGGAGGGGGTAGTTCAGGGGGATTTTCGTTGTGTAACAAAATATTTACACTTGACAGTACTGATGTGACATTGATACTATGGTGCATCCCTAATGTTACCTAAATGCCAACAGGTGTCGATGACCAACCAATATAAGCTTAATTTAAAATATCCTAATAATAATAATTTGAGAGTGCAGAATGTTGTTGCATGTGAGCTAATCTAATCTGGCTGCAGAGTTTGGTATATAAGCGACAGGAACTGCAATTCCATTGGTGTTTATAGAATGATTTGTGGTAAACTAAGAACTGGTTAACTGCCATTCCGATTGAAGGAAACAGTCTGCCTTTGAGTTGCTATTTACTAAACTATTTTCATCCAAATTTTGTCCTGCAGTTTATATACTGTTGCCAGCTGATTTTTACAGTCAGTGATCATGCATTCATTGTCACATACAGTAATCCACAACGCTACCAAACACACGAGGTCTGTGTTTCTTAAAAATGAACAGCCTGTGAAACGATGTATTTTTGGTGGTGTTCTGTCAACAGGACACAGGTGTTAACCAGCTCTAACACAGTATTCCTCCCGCCCCCACCTCTCCTCTCTGTTTTTTCCCCTTGCGTGTCTGTTCTGTGTCCCTCCCTCCCTCCCTCCCCACACGTCCTGTCCACCATTGCTGGCTTCAGGGAAGCACTATGGGGTGTACAGCTGTGAGGGCTGCAAGGGCTTCTTTAAGCGCACAGTGAGGAAAGACCTGAGCTACACCTGCAGAGACAACAAGGACTGCCTGGTGGACAAGCGCCAGAGAAACCGCTGCCAGTACTGCCGCTACCAGAAGTGCCTGGCCATGGGCATGAAGAGAGAAGGTGATTAACTGGGGCTTGGGCAGTGTACTTCACACCTGCTGCTGACAGGGGGCGACAGTGAGACAGTTCTGATGGGTACTGCCTGTTGGTATGCTTCAGTAAATCATAGGAAAAAATTTCTGAACATTTTTTTTCTTTTTTTCCCCCTTAAAAACGGACAAGAGATGGTAGAGAAAATTTGTGGCGCTACACATATATATATATATATATATATATATATATATATATATATATATATATATATATATATATATATATAGCCAGGGAGATAGAGGTAGGAATAGCTGGTTGGAAAATGAGATTTGATTATAAGGACATTCAAAATTATCCAGTCAAACTTGTCAAAATATAGGCAGCGACCCTTCATGTGCATAGCATCAGAACTGTTGCTGTGTTGCCTTGTTAATAGAATACATTTCATTTTAGGTTTGTTTGTCAAGGAACACTGCCCAAACGCTCCCCTCCATTTTCTAAAATATCTCCTAGGAATATCTGGGAACATAAATCTCGCCATTGGCAAGAAAATTCTGTAGTAGTAGTAATGTTTGCGCCCTGTAGTTTCTAGTATAAGCTGAGCCATATGGTACATTACAGTACTCTCAAAGTCTTCATCCAGTGGATGAAATTACAGCATAGCCATTGACATGTCTCCTTGTACAGATCTCGTTCACTAACCATTTAGAATTTGGAAGTGTAGAAGTTGCTGTTGTCTGATCAGCATCACTGTCACCACCTCTGGCTGTTGGCTGTGCAGGTTAATACTACTTAACGCTTAAAAGAATTCTGGATGTTCAGTCAACTGTAGCTTTATATAGAAAAAAAGTTGATATGACTGCCCCCCTGTGGACAGAATATCATTTGAGGGGGTTTTTTTTATTGATTTACTGAAAATTGAGGCTGTGGTTTGGAAAGCAAAATTGGGCCCCATGTCACACGAACCACACCGATCTCTCTGTCTGTTCAAGGGGATGAACCGAATGAATAAAAAAGGGGAGAAAGCGTGTTTTTGTGTAAAATGTAATCTCTCTCTTCCTGTCTCCCTTTTGTTTCCTCTCACTCCGTTTCTCTTTCCTACAGCTGTCCAGCATGAATGACAGATGTAAGGAGGACAAGGGGCAGGAAGGGGCAGAGATGTGTGCTTTTGCATTTCAGTCATTGCACTTTGTGGACCAAAATTTAGGACTGCATGCATTGTAATTACCGGAGTACAAGTAGGGAAAAAATGTTATTGATAAGAACTCTTCCTTTCAAACCATTGACAGAAATTTGAAATGGTGTATCGAAAGGGCTGCCAAGACTGACTTTCACAGATAAAAATTAATTTTGAAAAGCAACATTACCCGATACGCATGCCAGTTAATAATTTCAACAGACTAAAACCTCCACACTGTAGGTTTGTTGAAACTCCTGTCAAACCTTCTTGATAAGGGAGAAATGTAATGCTATTCCACTTATTATATTTTGGAATATAAATGTTACAAGAACCATGAGGGTAGGGAGTCAAAGAGTAGTGTGTTCTTAAATTTACAACAGCGGAGGAGCATGTTCGTTGGACAGAGAAGTGAAGTGAAGAGTGAGACAGTGAAGTGAAGAGTGAGGGAACAGCATCTGGGCAGCCCCTATTGCACCTGCTGTTGGTTCGGTGGATTGATGTGTTGAAAGGAAGAAAACGCGCAAGTTTGAATTTGGGGGGAAATTAAATGCGCATACCTCTTTTGTTCTCTTCTTGCTCTCCTCCTTGTTCAATGTTTTGAGCCCCCTTTCCTCTCTCCTGTCTCTCCCCTCTGCAGCTGTGCAGGAGGAGAGGCAGAGGAATAAGGAGCGCGAGGGGGAGATGGAGTCCACCAGCGCGGTGAACGAGGAGATGCCGGTGGAGAAGATCCTGGAGGCGGAGATGGCGGTAGAGCAGAAGACGGAGCTGCACTCTGACGGGAGCTCCGGGACCAGCTCTGTGAGTGTGGGCCCCGCAGAGCTGTTGGGAGACTGCGCTCTCCACATCTAACGTACGGGCTTAACGACCCAAAGGGTCCCTCAGATATTTTCACCTGTCTACTGTTTAGCGCATCGACTGAGCAAATGTGTGTTCTGAAGTAAAAGTTCCAGGGAAAGCTATCATATGAGTGAGTTGGTCAATAGCTTCAGCCTTCATTGAGCCATCCTGTTCCTGAAGCAAATCTTTAATTGAACTTCAGCTGGGAAAGACCTCTCCTGGGCCAGGAATAGAAATCCTCTTGTGAATAAAAAAAAGTTTTTGCAACCGCATCTGTGCTATTTGCATGTTGTGATTTCCAGTTGACTGTAATGCCTTCCTCCCCCACTGCCTCCAGCCCAATGATCCGGTCACCAACATCTGCCAGGCTGCAGACAAGCAGCTCTTCACCCTGGTGGAGTGGGCCAAGAGGATCCCGCACTTCTCTGAGCTTCCCCTGGACGACCAGGTCATCCTCCTGCGTGCAGGTACCCTCAGCCCCCTGCTCTCTCCTGCTCCTCCCTTTCTAAAGTCATAAACGCCCAGCAGGGGTGGGGCTTAGTGTGACTGCTTACACAGTATAACCTTGCCTCAAGGTTACTGTTTAAATTCCGTGTCTGGAGCTGCACCCGTGTGCATCGTGGACAAGCTCAGACTCTTCACAGGTCGATTGGGTGGACTTGGGTCGTCGGTCGCCAGTCAAACCAATAGGATGAATTAGGCCTTTGCTGGAAATTCCTCCTGAGCCAGGTGCGGACTACCCCGCCCTCAGGACCAGACTACTGAGCCCTGATTGGAGTGTCTGTCTGTGTGGCCCCTCCCCTCTATCATCAGGCTGGAATGAGCTGCTGATCGCCTCGTTCTCGCACCGCTCCATCACGGTGAAGGACGGCATCCTGCTGGCCACCGGGCTGCACGTCCACCGGAACAGCGCGCACAGCGCGGGCGTGGGGGCCATCTTCGACAGGTATCGCTGCCGCCGCCGCGAGCCGCGCTGCCACGCCGCTCGTCCGCTGCAGCGTGGGCGCTCCTGCCATGCGCTGACTCGGCGTGGATGCTGCTAGCATTCAGCCATAGGCTGCATGTCTCTCACACTCTCATTCACATTGCTTTGACATCTCTGTCAGTGGAACTGCATGTGGCAGATATACTTTCACAAAGGATGCGTTATCAGTCAGCAGACTCTCTTATCCAGAGTATCTTACTACATCATGCATATTGACTCATAAACCCCGGAACTGACACACCCACTGTCACCCATTCTGTACTAACACCAGCAGTCGTCTTCCTGGAAAAGGGGTAGTGTTACATTTATTAATTTAGCAGCTGCTCTTACCCAAAGTAAGTGAATCGTCTGTTGCGGTCTCTTGACTTCAGCTCTATTACATTAAAGGGTTACATACAGAAAAGGTGAAGTAAAAATCAAGCTGCTAATTTAGTTGACGGAACTATTTTACTCACACATAAAATCGAAGCCTGAAGCAGATTGTTCTGTGCCGTTTAGAAACATCCCCAATCTCTACTATAGTGTGGCACTGCCGCAGGCATTTTCGTGCTTACTCATAAACAGGCTAACGCTGTCTCACGTGTCCTACTGAATATATGTTTAAGATGAGAGCTAACCCAATTTAAGTACCTTGTAGTAATGGAAAATTTTAACAAAATTTACGTACCTGCTAAACCAGGATTATGTACCCAAAGCTACTTTTGTCTGAAAGTTTTCATGCCGCCGGTCAGATGGTAGTTGGTCGGTGGCACTTCTAGCCGCTCAGGGTTCCAGGTCACTGTTCACGTAGTCATTACATTGTTATTAACACAGTGATGGGAGATTTTGACTGCAGGGTGGGCACTGGCTCCCTGTGGGGTGAACAATTCTCGGTTTAACCAGTTGCAGGCTTTTATTAACAGGAGAGATTCCGTTCCTTTAACAGGCCTGTCGTGTGTTTGTACATCTTAGTATGATGGGGCTCACTTGCACGTCCGCCACTGTGCTGCATTATGTGGAGCTTCAGGTCACAGGGGAACTCCTTTGTTTTGCTGGCCTTATAGAGCCACTGTCCAGGAGACTGCTCATTATTAGGGCCATCAGTTTGTTCCCCCTTGTTTTTTCTCGCGTGGTACTTCAGTCCTCCGCCAGCTAGAGGTCGTCATAGCCTCTTTATCAAGCCACTTCTCACACAATTATCACTCATCTAAGTCGATAAAGTCATTGCCAGTAATTAAGCGCAGATGATGATCAACGGTGATGATTACAAGTAACGCTTGTGTTAAATTCAGATCAATGACTTACTACCATAGGCATCCTGCACAATTCTTTTTTTTTTAGAAGCAGTCGGAAATGCCCACATTAAAAAAAAAAAAAAAGAAAGCAGTTATGTAACATTTAATGTGCACAGAAACGTTAAACTAAAAATAAATTGTGTTAGTAATAAAATAGTTTGCTGCTGAGGTATATTAGAAAAAATATATGAAACAAGTGGAGAATGTCATGTAGAATGATCAAATGAAAAAACGGATAATATTTATTCACAGTGTTTGGTGTAAGTTTGTTTATAGGAAGGCATGCATATTTTTGCATCGACTGAGTTTACCACCACGGCCAAGTATCATTTTGCCTTTTGAGTAAGGTTTGGAAATATCTCTATAGCTGTATCCCAGTATTCACCCAGCAACGTTGCAGTGCTGTTTTCTTGTGCAAATAATTTGAAATTACCCAGCTCTGATCTGCAGTTTTTGGCAAAGCCCGAAATTGAGCTGTGAGAGCGATGACGCATCGCACATCGATGAGTCTGCACACTTGCTTCGGATCCGAGACCCTTACGGCTTTAAGAAGTTTGTGAGCTGGTTGATAAACGTGGCTCATTTTTGAGCTGTTCAGGGCTGTAATACGCTGTGAGTATCTCTGCAACGGCTCAAAGTATTGAAGCATCGGTGGTGTACTGGTTTGTCTGTCTGGTTTGTCTTTGCGTCTGTTGAGCAAGTGCACAATATTCATTTGTAAGCCGTTCAGTTGCATCATAGGTTTTGTGGATCCTGATGCCATGACTCTTGCCATTAACAGCGATTAGCAAGAGCTGTGTCTCCATACCCTTATCCCTCCTTAACGCCTTGAGCATTGTCAGCGCAGTGTTGTTTGGAGTGGTATCCAACTCCATTTCCACAAATCTGGGATAAAAACAGATGTACTTTGAGTGGTACTCTGCAGCAGAATACCAACTTTCCCACCCAGTCTTGCAGGGTCCAGCAAGGAAAACTATCAGATCGGTTGTGATGGCTTTTCCTTGAAGAATAAATAAAATATGTATAACATAATTGTCTGTATCATGCTTTGTCTGACCACAGACATGGCGTCAGCTGTAAATTGTCACTCAGTTTTTGAATTTTTATTTTATGGAAAGTAGTGGTCTGCAGCATATGCTTCTGTTGAAGCTGTCGAGCTGACAGAATCACCCTCTCCCCAGTAATGACTTGCCTGTTACTAAATGCATGTCATTTGGGATAGTCTGCTTTTTCAAGTGAAACATTTGCGCTTCAGAAAGCATCTGTTAAATCTGGAATGACATCCAGTCTTTTACCTTGCTGACTGAAGATTTGCCCTCTGTGTGGATCTCACACCTTAATCTGTGTAATTTATTGTTAAATTTCTAGTTGTGCAAAATAAATTCAGTCTGTCAGTATGCAGTGTACTAGGTGGATGCTGCTTCACTTGTTCATTCAAGACTTGCTTTTTGTAGCATTTGAACTTCCACTCATGTTCACTTCTCTTCCTCTTACAATCCCCGTATTAGATCAACTAATTGTTTTTCCTAACGTCTCAATTAGAAACTCACTTTGTATGGTGGAAACAAACTGGTGGCCATACTCATAATGTAGGGCGTTACACGTTTTAAGTACTGGCGTTGGAGAGCCAAAGGGTCTGGTGTTTTCACCTCAGTTTAACCTTAAGCAGTTCAGACCCAAGTAACCAGGTGAAATAGGTTATCTGTATCATCAGCTGCTGTAACTGGTGAAGTGCTGAGTAACACTCCCAGTGGCTCTCTAGGGCCAGTATTGACCACTGTTGCAGGGAATGTGTTCTGTGTCATCGCTTAATGGATGCAGTCAGTATTGGACTGTTGCAAATTCGGTACAGCTTTTGATCTTGTGTATTCTGCTTGGTCTGTGTCTTGTGCTGTAATGGCTTGGTCAACCGCCCAGTATTAACCACCCTGCTTTAGGACCTCTGCTGTGTCCCTCATTAGAGTACCACGGTCTGAAGCTGTGCTTGTAGACGTTAGCAATGTTTCTGTGTGTGTCCAAAACTGATCAAAGTGTGTCATTGGCTCGGCCAGCTTCTCTTCTCAGTCTCTTAATCTTCTCTTCTGCGACTGACTGTGCTCCGAAGGTAATGGCCTATTTGGGTTGTGATTCTGCTCGTACAGTATGATTCATTTTATGTATCTGTAAATTAATTTTAAATAAAAACTTCTACTGTTTATGATTGTGGCTTTATAATACTGTTTTTGCCTGTTTTTTGAAATGTCAGTAGGATCTAATTTTGGACATTTGACAGCAGCAGAAGCATTTGGCTTATACTTAATTACAGAAATCAGAATGAATGAGAAGCTTTCCGAGGTATTCCAACAAGGACACTGTTTGGATTGCTTTGTGGTTTTTTAAGAACTTTGGTTTTCACTGAATTAAAAACCCTGTTTACACTTCTCACCTTCAACTTTCAACTTTATTTGTCCCCGGAGGGCATTAACCTCTCATTGAACCTGCTGGATGTGTTCTAATAGTATAGAAAGCTTTGTGAGATCCTAGTCTGTTAGCTGTGTGTTGTTTTCAGATGAAACTCGAAAGTTTTCTGAAGTTTAATTTGATGACCACAGGAGCTGAGCCTTCATCATTAAGAGCCTGTCGCTTGTTACACCTAGAACTGGGCTTCAATGTAAGCGGAGTCCAATCTTTATGCCTGGGGCCAAAACCTGGACTTTGACTGTATAATGACAATGTAATAACAATGCAACTGCAGTATAATAACATTGTAATAACACATTTTGATTGAATACGCAGGGAGAGTGCGCACAGTGCAGAGGTTGGGGCCATATTTGACAGGTAATAACGCCACACAACACAACAATAGCACTTTTTTAACATCATAAAATAAGTGAGATTTTGGATGTAGAATGGAAGTGAACTGTAGATGCGCAGGTAAAGTGTCCTTTGACTATTCATTCCATCACCACTGCTCTTTTAGTTTTAAGTCAGTGGGTATTTCCATTTTAAAGTTTCTTGTGCACAGGAAACACCACCGGTCACTGGGATTCAGCATTGGTTCACCAGAGAAATGGGGCGGAAACTTGCTTGCCAAACACAGAAATTAAATTTGAAGCTTGGTATTTCATTTGTAATATAGAATCAGAAAATTGTTTTATTTTTTTATAAAATATCTTTAAAAATGGCTTTTCAACATGATTTGCTTATTAAAAATGGCGCCATCCATTCTCGTTTACGAGTTTGTTACATACTGCACGTCTCCTTGTGAACTGATCGCTGCTCCCAGTGTGGAGGGGTGTAGCGTGAGGCTAATATATGCTAACACTCTGTCCCTCATGTACCCCTCCTCTCACACATTGCGTCTCTTCTTCATATCCTTTTGTGTCTTTGAACCTCCCCCTCCCCCTCCCTCTCTCTGGGTGCTGTCTCTTCCCTCTCCCTGCAGGGTTCTCACTGAGCTGGTCAGTAAGATGAGGGACATGCAGATGGACAAGACTGAGCTCGGCTGCCTCCGAGCCATCATCCTCTTCAACCCAGGTACCTGCGGCGTGGCCGCAACATAGACCCAGCTCCGAACAATCGAGCCTGAGAGAGCCTGGAGGGCTAGGAGCCTTCAGCTAGGAGCCTTCAGATAAGAGCCCTCAGCTGAACTGGCAAAGCGCTGTCATAACTGCGGTTGGGCCGTGTGGGTAGTATGAAGTGCATATCGCTTACTCACTGTGAGCTTCTCCAATGGATTAAGCTGCACCTGTTTTTTCAGTTTACATCTCAGTGGGGAGGACAGTGGGTATTCGGTAGGTATTCTTTCGGTTCAGTTTCGCGCCATTGCACGAAAAGACCAAAAGTGTTGAGAGAATGATTAACCGTCCTGTATAAATATTTTATTTCATTTGCATTCACTTTGTCGCTGTGCAAAAACTACAACAACAATATGGGTGATTTGAAGCTAGGTGGTGCCTCTTGATTGGTTTCACTGCAAGTGACTCGATCTCATCAGAAATGGGCACAACGTCCGCTTCGAACATGCAATACTGTAGAAAAACTTGGTCAGCCAAATTAAATGTCAGTGTGTTAGTGCCTCCATCATTTTCAACAAACTGCAGCAGGATGACCTCCAGTATCTAAACTTTTGAAAGTCCAATTTAAGTTGTATTTAATCTTGCGATACGAAAATCAAAAGCAAAGATCATATTCCAGGGTATAATAGTCTTGGCTTGTCATTCTTTCAGATTTTGGTAGTGCTAAAATCAGCATATCTGAGGGTGAACTGACTTTGTGCTGTTCTCCAGATGCCAAAGGTCTGTCCAACTCCAGCGAGGTGGAGGTTCTGAGAGAGAAGGTGTACGCGTCATTGGAGACCTACTGTAAACAGAGATACCCGGAGCAGCAGGGCAGGTAATGCCATTACCCAACAGCTGCCTCGCCTTGCCATGCCCTAGATATGCAGAGAGATGGAGGAAACTAATTCAGCTGGGCTGTTGTTAAATGCCTCTCCAGTAGCCTGGTTCTTGTAAATGCTCTAGGTTAGTAGAGTCCACGTCCTACAAATTAAGATCTTTAAGAAGCCTTTCAAACAGTAAACAATTAGCTGACCTGGGCCAGGAAGTTACTACCCTGACTGAATTGGCATTGCTGAAGAAGCACTTAATTTAAAGGGAAGGGTAGGAACTGTGGATGTCATTAACACTTCATGAACCTGAATCATAAAACTTGACTGATTTGGTGTTTTGAGTAACCTGAGGAGATAGTGTGTTTTACCACGTTGTCAGTTATTCTCTGATCAGTTCTTCAAGTATTGTTTTATGGAGGTGTGTGAACAGCTTTGCTAATCCTTCCTCTCTCACTGTTTCAGGTTTGCTAAACTCCTCCTCCGACTGCCAGCTCTGCGTTCCATTGGCCTAAAGTGCCTGGAGCACCTTTTCTTCTTCAAATTGATTGGAGACACCCCCATTGACACTTTCCTGATGGAAATGCTTGAGGCGCCCCATCAGTTAACATAGAGAATGATCCAGCCTGGAGCAGGGTTCTGATTGGCTCTTGGTCCTGGGAATCTGCAGTGACTGCATTTCCTTCTTCCCCTGAGCATTTACTTCCCAGGTCACCCAAGCAGCCGATTGAACTGCCTGTAATGCACATGTGTGCGTTTGAGTGCAGCATCCCAGAGGAATACACCCTCACCATGAAATTCTAATATGCTGGTGCTTTTAAATTCATTTTAAGTCTTAACGATAGGAGTAAGAAAAATTTTGAAAAATGTAAAACTTTGGTTTGCCACTGTGGCTTGTGTCTGACTTAGCATCTAACCAAAGCTCATAATTTGAGTGTATGTGTATGCAGGGGAGGGAGGCAGAAGAAAAATCGAAGCCATGTTAAAGCTTTTTGACATTGACGTTGAAGTTGACATTATAATGCAGTCTGTGGTGCCCACCTGTGCATTTTATCCCTTTCACACTTTCATCAAATCCTGTCTTATACGGTGCTTGCTGCTTCTCTCCAGCATCAGTATGAACTGTTCGTAATGATTAGAATTACATACCGAATACAAAATGTACTTCCCCTTGTTGATCGAGAGCAAACCTGGATGAGGTTGTGCTCTGAAACTCGACTGAACAGCCAGCAGCTACTCTTTCCAGGGGCAAGGGTGGTTCTCTGGATAGAATAGCCAATATGTCCTCTGGGATATTCGTATGTTCTTGAAATTGAAACCTAGGGAACGTATTTGATATGGACTGGCCAAGCAGACTCTAAGCTCTTAAAGAGCTGATGGGGGAAAAGATGTTTGGTACATTCCAAGGCATGTTGGGCTGCCCCTCTGGTAATCTTTTGGAACAGTCCTGAGGCAACAAGTGAAGAATCCAGTTGCAGTCAGGGATATAGGATATACCAGTCTATGCATGTAACACAGTACACACATTAAGCTAAATACACGGAACCAGGAACTAGGGGAATGCGTGCATACAAAGTGTAAACATTTGTAGGTAGAAGGAGAATTAATCAGCAGTTAATTGCAAATACATCAAATGTCAGGTTGCTGTGTTCTTATTGACAGACCTTACCAGTCTTTAAATGTGCAATGAGCATGGTATATTTATCCCTAGGATTCATTTTTTTTTTTTTTTTTGATCATACAATTTAAATTTGCTTTTTACTTGAAGCGCGCACTCTAAACGTGCAATCATTTACATTAAGAAATCAACTAAAGTAATGGGAAGTGTCTCTTCCCCCTTGGATTTACCCTGAACAAAAAATAAGCTAGGCTGACTGACCAGTAGTGAGGCCACACTGAACTGCGTCTGTTGAAGCGATGTAAAGATGCAGGCGAGACAAAGGTTCTTTAATTTTTTTACACTTTGAATACAGAAGGAGGAGTGCAACCTCTAGAAGACGTTGCTTCTCTCTTTATAGTGCAAATACAAATTTTGAAAAGCTAGCGAGTGTTATTCTGCTGGAACCCTCTCAGAGACTGCACAGTATGTATTAAACATAGTGTAGTGGGGTTCAGGTTCGTTCATACTGGCACTTGTTTCGCAAACAGATTCTCAGTTTTTCAAATGGCGGCTGAGTTTTCCTGTGCTTTGGTGCTAGACGGCACAGACTCTGGCAGCGTACTTCACCGAACAGACACGGAATGCTGCACAGTACGCATCCTGCACAGTGTGCATCCTGCACAGTGCGCGTGCACAACACCGCAAATATGCAAGAACAGAGACACTCAATTTTTTTGATTGCCAGTTTATAAATTCAGTTAAGAGCTGTCTGTTGGGAAGAGACACTCCAGTATGTAATTTTTACATAGGGTTTATTAGGTGCTGTGCAGTCGGATTGGGAGTGTTCAGGGAACATACTGTGTATGATGAGGTACGAGTCCTAAAGACGTGTCTAATATATGTGAATATGTATGCAATTTTTCTTATTGTTCAGCTTGTACCACAGAGTCTAGAAGGAAGGGTTCCCTTTGCACGGCATTTCAGGGAGTCCAGGTCTTATCAACTGCGGGCTCCATGGAGCGAGTTTCTGGCCTATGCCTGTTGTTAGCATCAATGTTTCTGTCCTTACACTCAGAGACGTCATTTTTGCCTTTTAGTCTTCCTTAATTTGGTTATGTTTTGCTTGGCTTCCTTGAAGTGATCTTGCACACCAACCACATTGTCCTGTCCGCTTGAATTATTATACAAAGCCCTTAACCATACCCACTCTATAAGATGGGCGGAGATGTATCAAGTGCACATCTAATGGATTTTGTATGCTGAGCATGTATAAGTTGCAAAGCTGGTATAACAAATGGATTGGTTGTATATGTGTGCACATTATGAATGAATATATCATGAATGTGTGGCAGCATATATTGAGTGTGTGTTCTAAGCAGAGAAACGAAGATGAAACCGTGGAACTTGAGTCTGGGCTAAAATGTTCTTTTCTGGATGTCTCACCATGGTGGTGGTTTTTCTTGTGTATGCGCAAAATAATGTCTTTGTAATGATCATATTCCAACTCAAGCTGGGTGCCAGAAAATAAATTTTCTATTTAAAAGTGCTTGATGTAGCGGACGTCCTACGGTCTGTTCACAATTTTGGTGTGTGCTTCTTTATTTTAAAATATTCAGCATATGTAAGTGCGTTCATTTCTGATAATAAAATCACTTGTATGGGGGGGAAATGCTAGCAGAGGTTAAAGTATGGGATTTCATATGGACTTTTTTTTTTGATTCCATGAAAATGTTATACAATGCATGTCCTTGTATTTGATCTTTACCCCTGACTACTACGCTGTTTTGTATTTCGGACTGTTCAGTAACTGCAAGCAAGTGATTCCTGCTGGAAAGTTATTGGATTTTATTTAATTTTTTTCATTTTATCAACACTTTCTTTATTATTGCATTATTGCACTTCATGTAACTGTGTGTATGTATGTTTGCTTGCTTGTTAGTTTGTATTGTTGTGCGTGGGGCAGACTGCGTAATGAAAATACAGTAGGTCTTGGTCATTAGCTCTAAAATGTTCTCTGTCCCAGCAGAGTTCAAGTTTTTTCTTTTATTTTTTTTATTTGGAATTATGCCCAACAGAAGATGCCAGTTGAACCTCTGAAGAGACATCTATTCCTGCAGTTCCTTCGAATTCCCCCAGCTCATATATTCAAGACAGGGCTTATGTGCTGAGCACAAAACTAGACTGATGACCTGTGGCTCTGCAGTCATCATGTAACCACTATTGGCCAATGGCACCTTTAGTAAACGTCTGTGTGCAGAGCTCAGTGCTGTGTGAATCGAGGTGGTGCTTTGTTTAAATGTGCAAAATGTCGCGTGCATTACACTTATTTGATGTTTTGAAAATCTCCAGTATTACCGAAAAGACACCCTTATAATATCTGACTGTTAAAAATGTTTTAATAGTCAGATATACCATGACAATGTATTTATATTTATCTTTCTTCATTCTTATTCCTTTACAGTCACTGTTGCAGATTTTTCCTGCTGCTTTCTCATTCTTATTCAGAATTTAAAAAATGTGTTTTAGGTGGTGTCCCTTCAGAAAAATGGCGACCGTGAATTAATTCTTCATTGCATTCAGTGAATATGCTCTGACTGTCTTAATTTACCCACCTTAACCAATCAGTGCACACTTGGTGGCAGTATTTCATGAATGCCTCCCTCCTTGACTGTCCTTTCAAATGCACGATTTGTCCATTCCTAGTACAGAATATTTTAATTTGCTGTGATCACATTTCTCTATAATCTATTGTCTCCCCAATTTAGTGATGTGATCAAAAGTATGTGTACATTTTAAAATGAGCTATGTACGTCCTTCTGACCCCCATGCCCATTATGAAACTGATTAATGATACATTTGAAGACTTTCGTAAGACTGCAAGTGCAGGGTTTTGCATCTTTCCTCCAAGTGGTTAACAAACTTACTAAAGGGTATTAAAGGTATGTGTTCAAATGGACAAAAAACTCAGGTCAGTATAACGACAGGCAGCTTTCGTATCCGTCTAGTCATAATAGTCGGTCAAAGATAATGTTTGAAAAGTACTTGTGGTTTTAGTACCACCAGGGGGCGCCATGTACCAGCAGTAACACTTTTCACTTCGGAGCTGGTACTGCAAACCTACTCTGATCTTCGTGTTAAATGGAGTGATTTGTGGTCAAATAACCAGATGATCGAAATCAGTAGCTGTTGGAACCACCTTTATATTACATGGAGAAGCAGGTGGTCTGTCTGATATTCAGAATTTTAGTGATTGTTGATTCTTTAACGGAGTGCTCTATAACTGCAAAGAACATGTTACATGCTGGGTAACTGTCTGCCTGGCAACAGTAATATCACTCATTACTGAAGTTTTCATTGGCTGGCAATACAAGAATCCTTATGTGTTTGTTCTTCAAAATTATATGCAGAAATCCCCAACTAGTTTCTTGTCCCTGTGGGTACATTTGATTATCAAAATATTGGTGTGAAGAATATTGGGTGGGCTGTGCTTGCCAGTTAGATTAGCTTTGTCAAGAAATGGTTTGAATTTCATTTCTGCAAAAACTTAGTGTTGTTCATATTGAGGTATTTCCGTGGGACCACAGTGTTGATTCCCTCTTTAAAAATAATGAGCATTGATGTTTGTAAATCAAAGAGTTTTACCTACACCAATTAAACTCCATTCTAAACAGAGAAAATAAAATATTTGGCCTGTAAGTATGGTATATAAATTGGTTATCTGCTGTGATCATTTTACCTGAAAACAGGTGAATCTGTGATGATTGCACTTCTCATTGGTCAATGGTGGTAATGGCAGTTGTTCCTGAGAATAATAATCAGAATTTTCCTTAGTGGTTTCTAATGTTTTGCTGTCCTGTCATCCTAAAAACTGCTTGTTTTTCAAATGTTTGAAAAGGGTACAGCATGTGACATTCTTGCCAGCATTAGTTTCTCTTCCTGCGTTAGTGTTCAGTAATTTCTGGGTGGAGGGGATTCAGGTCCCTAAACCTCCACATTAATGATTTTTGTATGATGGAAGTTAGTAATGTGGACTGCAAGTGATAGATCTGCATTATGTTTTTTTGTTTTGTTTTGTTGTTTTTTTGCTAAGAAGAAATCTATGAAAGTTGTTTTGAAATTTGAATGTAATTGTATCAATCACCTCTGTTGGATCAACAGTGCTGCTACACAATGCAGTTTCTAGTAATCTGGTGTCTGTAGTAACCACTTCAGCATCAAGTAAATATATTTTCTGAATAATGTACTCACTTTCACAAGTGTATTGGGATGTGTCTCAGAAAAACAGAAAACTGCTTCATAAACCATGATCACATTTTCAGCATTGCAGAATTTTCTGGATGTTGTTGTTCCACTTGCGCTGTAATATAGTCTGTAGATAGAGGCACAGACATCAATGTGGCCATGCAACACATTTTGTGTGATAGTGTTGGATAATGAACGAGGAACCATAGTTTATAATGCTGCCATTCAAGCAACCATTATGAGAAAGGGAGAAGTTAGCAGCGTTGGTTCTTTAATGTAGCATTTGTTCTTTAAAGTAATATTCAGAAATTCCCAAAGAGTTGCTTCTCCCTGTGGTTGCCTTTTTATTGTCCACAACAACCTGTTGTTCAAATGATGTATCAGCATCATTGGTTGGGAAGGTGTCGCAGGCTTTGAAGATAACATCATGCGTATACTTCTTAGTTGCTGCTGGAAGTTACTTTCTCCAAAATTAAAAATGTAAAAATGTTTTTTTCAATAGAAAAAAATGGTATGAAAATAATACTGAGATATTTTTAAGTAAGTGAGGTAGTTTTTTCACCTTAGCAGGTTCAACTGCTCTGCTGCATAACGTGTTTCTTCAGAAGGCTTAACTGTCTGACTGAAGAAGTAATTTGCTTACTGTCACTTCCAACTAGAAAACTATAATGTGAGTAAGCTTACAGGATGGCCAATCAATTACCTTAAGTTGTTCACTCCTTGTATTACCTTGCCTTGTGATCTATTATGTTACCAAGCCTGCTGTATGTACTGTGCTTGACTACTGTATCTTCAGAGTGTAAACACGCTTGGCATCCAAACATTCAGAAACGCTTGCAGTCAAAGCTCTTTTCTGCAGAATCAATGATTAAGGACTCATGCAAACGCACACACCAAGCCTGCTGTATGTACTGTACTTGACTACTGTATCTTCAGAGTGTAAACACGCTTGGCATCCAAACATTCAGAAACGCTTGCAGTCAAAGCTCTTTTCTGCAGAATAAATGATTAAGGACTCATGCAAACGCACACAAAACAAAACCGCATGCTCTTTTCAGTTGAGATGTATGTGTGATTGATTGAATGTTTTATAGAATGGGTCTCTGTGCAGTTGGTTTAGGGTTAGGTTTTAGGCTTACTGCAATGGAAACCGTGTTTATGTTCACAATGCATTAAACACTTGAAAATGTGTTCAGCCTCCAATTGTCAACCGGATTGAAAGTCAGTCTCAGATATTTTCCATTGAATCATTTCAGTCATTTCAATGTGCAGGATTTTGTTCTAAGAGCTTCAATTGAAGTTTTCTATTTCATGAAAAAGTGAACGAAAATGTGCCTGTGCCTGTGCTTGTGGATTCAGGATCTTAATTCATTATCTCATGATTGTCTGTAAATTGCTTTAATATTTTGACAATTATTTCTACTTTTTGCATTGTTGTTAGAGCATGGGCTGTACACTTTCTGCAACTCGACCTTGCTTTCACTTGTATAAAGGCTTGTTCTATGTTCATAAACTTTGACCTTTGATATAAACCAAGTCTACAAGATATACTGTGGCATATTAAAACATAAATAGTAAGATTGATTTTTTTTTTTTTGACAGACTGACAGTTACATGCTTTATTTAGTCTAGTGGTGTTACCATACAGAAAACCAATGAACCTATCTTAGATGTTTTCTGAAATAATGGAAAAAAATCGAATAATGCTCATCACATATCATTACATTAATATTTTATCAAATTTGGGTTTATTTTTCAGCATTGACTGCTGTAACTCATGGTGAAGCATGTATGCTTGCTGCCAGCCTTGTATTTTACCTGTATGCTCAATTCAGCACTGCATCAACATGTAGCACTTGACATATTTCATTTGTATCTACATCCTGCACTTATGTTGCACTTGGATCATTATCTTGATGTACTGTAGCTTTTTATCATATAATCATCATACCTAATTTCTGGTTTGACTTTCCATAACTTTCCGTGACCTAGCCAATGCTTACATTGTGAACTGGACTTGATGTTCATGGTTATGGATAACTGATACTTTACCTGACCTGTGTTTTGGTAGTTGTTCCAATGACCTTCGGTATGCACTAGACTGTGTGTCGCTTTGGATAAAAGCGTCTGCCAAATGTAACTTTAAAATGTTTCAGAAGTATTTTCTGTATAATAAAATAAAAAATAATGCCACCCTGGTATCTGTATTAAGGGCACCTGAATATATTGGCATTAGAGTGTAAATGCTTTAATCCAAGCAACAAACAAAGCCTCTCCTAAAGCTCTTTTCTGCAGATTGAGCGGTTTTACACATGCACAAACACATATACAAAAAGCCACTTTCCCTCTTTCACTTTCTCTTCCTCATTACTCCTCTTCATATCTCTGCCTCTCCTGTCCACCACAGTAGTTGGATGAATGCCAGGGGGTTTCTTTTTGTTTTTGTTCCCTAATCATGAGAAAGAGGCCTATGAGGAGGTGTGCCTCTCGCAAATGTATTCTGTTGCTCAGTCAGGTTCTCTCAGGTAACAGTGAGGTAAATGCACAGGAAAATGGCTGAAAACTTACCTCACTCACTTCAAGGACTCAATTAGATTGGAATGTATACTCCTGGTTAGCACTGAATAAAATTAGCCTTTTTATTTAAAAATGTAATTCATATAATATCTGTTCTAAAATGAAGATGTTTGCCGAAATGATATTATTTGATTTTGCTTTTTAGATTTGGGTAAAGTGGGTTGATAAATGTTGCACTTGGCTGGAGCTAGTAGGTCATAAATGTGCTTAACCTGATATACCACATATCCACTGTTCTCTTGTTAATCTCCACGCACACATGACACTGCTGTATGAAGCTCTCAATGAAAGGGATAGGTGTTACCCCTTTCCCTCAGCCTGCAGGACACAACACTGAAGTGAATTTCTTGATAGGCCTGTGCCTGTTTCATACCGAGAATGGCAAACCAGCACTGATGGTTTCCACAGCTTGGTATGTGCCCAGAGACACTAGGTGACTATTAGATATTGCATGGTCACAGTCCTCCCACAATGTTCAACAAATCAAAGATAAAAAACTAAACACCATTGTTTTACATAAAAAAATTATGATCCAAATCTTGGAGTCATCAAAATAACTACCTTTTACAGTTATGCCTGCCGAGCATATTTATGCTATTTTTTCTGCAAGGGCTGTCATATGGTTCTGAAAGTTCTCTCCAACAGTGCTGTAGAGGTTCCCACAGTTGTGCGGCACTTGTAGCCAGCTTCTCTTTGACCTTTCTGTCAAATTTGCTCAAAATTAGTTTGATTTTACTTTACTTGTTGGGGAATGGAAATAATTTGAATACCTGTTTATTTAACCAAAAATGACATTTTTTATGAACTCCAAAATTTTGGTCACTATCCTGTTAAGTACCTTCGGACTATTCGTGTCTTGGCTTGTGCCATTTGAGGCCATTTACTGCTTAAAGCTCCCTAAAAACAATACTAAAACATGAGTAAAATAGGTAGTATTAAAACTTTTGACCAATAGTATATATTTATCATTTTGGCTCTTAGTTTTGTAGTATAAGTTACAGATATTTATCTCATTTAAATCCACTAGATGGTGGACTAGTGTTTATGTTGCCTGTCAGACTGGCTTTTTGAATGAGTCCACTAAATGAGTCTGTAAAGAATGCATTTGCTTGGTAACCAATGACATCCAGGGTTTCAGATTTTTCAACTGTCAAGCAAGCATGTTTTCTTTTCCTGTTGGTAAATTAGGGACTTTTCGACTGTGTCTAGGCTTGATACTTGTGAATGTCAATTATCCACAGGGATGTTAGACAGCCACGTGAAATGCCAACTTACCAGTTTTTAAAAAAAGAAATGAAATTAAGAGACATTGATGGTTTCCCTGCTTGCATTCCCTGCTCTCTCAACACTTTTAATATCCAAATGTTTTAACTGTCAAATGTGTAGACATACTGTTATGTGGAATATATTTATCTTTCTAACCCCATTTCCAGTCAATGTAGCTACTTTTTCCTACTGCTAAATCTTATTCAGATTTTAAAAAAATGTATTTTAGGTGATGTCCCTTCAGAAAAATTTTCAAATCCAATATTTGTCCAGTCCTAGTACAGAATATCTGTTGATTCCTGTGATCACATTTCTCTATAATCACATCTGTGTGTGACACTGAAATGGTAGCACCATTTGTGAACATGTAACTAACAGGAATATTTCTTGTTTACTTTAGACCTTTTCTCCCAAATCTTGTGAAGTGAAGATGAACAAAAGTATGGGTACATTTTAAAATAATGAGTGATGTAGGTCCTCCCTGTAGGGGGGGGGGGGGGGGGTTGTCCACCAAAAACCAGATACATTGTTTTGTGTTCAGGAATTGATGGATACACGTGGTGACTTTCATAAGGTGTGGTTTTAGTACCACCAGGGGGTGACATTCAGCAGCAGTATTACTTTTTCACTTCGGAACTGGTGCCTGCAAACCTTCTCTGATCTTTGTATTACATGGAGTGATTTGTGATCACTGTCCTTAGCCAGATAACAGAAATCAGTGGCTCTTTGAGGCAACTTTATATTACCATGGACAAGCAGGAGGTCTGTCTGATATTCAGAATTATAGTGATTGTTGATTCTTAAACTGAGTGCTCTGTAACTGTGCAAGGAACTTACTACATGCTGGGGTAACCGTCTGCCTGGCAACAGTAATATCACTCATTATTGTATTTTTCATTGGTTGATAATACAAGAATCCTTACAATGTGTTTGTTCCTTAAAGTAATATGCCGAAATCCCCAACAAGTTTTTGGTCCCTGTGGGTACATTTGATCATCAAAATATTGATATGAAGAATATTGGGTGGGCTGTGCTTGCCAGTTAGTTTAACTTTGTAAAGAAATGGTTTGAATTTAATTTCTGCAAAAACTTAGTGTTGTTCATATTGAGGTATTTCAGTGGGACCATGGTCTTGATGCCTCATTAAAAATAATGAGTACTGAGGTTTGTTAATCAAAGTGAGAGTTGTACTTTAACCAATTAAACTCAATTCTAAACTGGGAACCTATATATCTCTCAAAATCTTTGGCCTGTAAGTATGGTATATAAATTGGTTATCTGCTGTGATCATTCTACCTGGCAACAGGAGAATCTCTGATGATTGCACTTTTCATTGGTCAATGGTGGTAATGGCAGTTGTTCCTGAAAATAATAATCAGAAATTTCCTTAGTGGTTTATAATCTTTTGTTGTTGTCCTGTCATCATCCTAAAAAACCGCCTGTTTTTCAAATGTTTGAAATTAGTACAGGATGTAACATGCTTGCCAGCGTTAGTTTCTCTTTCTGATCTTTGTATTAAATGGGGTGATTTGTTGTCACTGTCCTTAGCCAGATGACAGAAATCAGTGGCTCTTTGAAGCACCTTTGTATTACCATGGACAAGCAGGAAGTCTGTCTGATATAGTATTACTTAGCAACAGTCTACCTGGCAACAAGTAATGTCACTCATTGCTGTATTTTTCATTGGTCAGTAATAGTAGAAGAATGCTTGTAACGTGTTTGTTCCTCAAAATAATAAGCAGAAATCCCCTACAGGTTTCTCATCGCTGTGGGGACATTTCGCTTGTCAAAATGTTGATATGAAGAATAGCAGGGGTGAATTGTGTTTGCCCATTTGTTTAGTTTCCTAAAGAAGTGGTTTGAATTTCATTTCTGCAAACGTTCTAATGTCAAGTATTGAGGTATTGAGAGTATTGAGATATATTAGTTGGAACATGGTGTTGATGTCTCATTTAAAATAATGAGTACTGAGGTATTTAAATCGATGTGAGTGCTTTACTTTAACCAAATAAACTCCATTCTATGTTGGAAAACCATGCTTCCCTAAAATCATTGGCCTGTACATAAAGTATAAAGATTGGTTGTCTGTTGTGATCTTTCTACCAGGCAACAGGACAATCTGTTATGATTACACTTTTCATTGGTCAATGATGATGGATTATTATTTTATTATGGACCAATGGTGGTGATGGCAGTTGTTTCTCAAAATTATAATCAGAAATTTCTTTAGTGGTTTCTAATATTTTTTTGCTGTCATCATCCTAAATAACTGCACAAGATGAGACATGCATGTCAGCATTTTGTTTCACTTCCAGCTTAAGTGTTCAGTCATTTCTGGGGGGAGGGGTGAAATTCAAACAGTCCTTAAACTTCCAGATCAGTGATTTTTGAATTATGGAATTTGGTGATGTGAGCTGTACTTACTGCACTTACCTTTCAGTTGCCTTTAAGTTTAATTTTAAAATTTGTTTATAATTTATTATCGCATGAGTGTCTCAATATACAGTGTCATCCATAACCTTTGACCTTTGCTGTATTCTAAAACGAATTGACTAGATATACTGTGGTATATTTAAACATGAATAGTATATGTATTATTGAATTTTTTGACAAACTGACAGTTATGTACTTTGTTCAGTCTACTGATGTGATTATACAGAAACACAATGAAGCTCATTGTTTAATGATTTTCTTCGCAAATAATGAAAACAGAATAATGCTCATCACATTTCATCACATTAATATGATAAAATCAAAGTTTATTTTTTCAGCATTGACTGTTGTCACTCATGCTGACGCATGTATGCTTGCTGCCAGTATTTGAACAGAATGCTCAATTCAGCACTACATCAACCACCCTGGTACCTGTATTACAGGCATCTGAATAAATTAGCATCACAGTGTAAATATACTCATCCAAGCATCACAACCTCTTCTGAAGCTCTTTTTTGCAGACCCAGAAATTTTGCATACACACACATACACACACACACCCACCCACACACACACATGCACGCATGCACACACACACACACACACCCACACAAATCTACGCTCGCTCTTTTACTTTCTCTTCCTCATCACTCCTCTTCATAGCTCTGCCTCTCCTGTCCACCACAATGGTTGGATGAATGCCAGGGGGTTTATTTTTGTTCTTGTTCCCTGATCATGAGAAAGAGGCCTATGAGGAGGTGTGCCTCTCACAAATGAATTCTGTTGCTCAGTCAGGTTCTCTCAGGTAACAGTGAGGTAAATACACAGGAAAACGGCTGAAAACTTGCCTCACTCACTTCAAGGACTCAGTCAGATGGATACTACTAGACAGCACTTAATAAAATTAGCCTTCTTATTTAAAAATGTAATTAATATCAGAAAATCTTATATATCATAAATATCGTATACATATATTATAAAATGAACATGTGTACTTACCCAATATTACTTAAACTTTTAGTTTTAGTTAAAATGGGTTGATAAATGTTGCACCTGGCTGAAGCTAAATGTCATAAATATGCCTGATATTTCACATATCCACTGTGAATGTTTGATTCTGAGAATGGCAAGCTAGCACTGATACTTTCTACAGCTTAATATTTGCTCAGAGGCACTTGGTAACTATTAGATTTCATATTCAGCTTTTTGGCTCTTAGTTTTGTAATATGTTACAGATATTGGTCTCATTTAAATCCACTAGGTGGCGGAATAGTGGTTATATTGCCTATCAGACTGGCCTCATGGAAGAATATGCTTAAACAAAGAATGCCTCTGCTTGGTAACCAATGACGTCCTGGGTTTCAAATTTTTCAGTTGGCTCACGTGCATGTTTTATTCTCCTGTTGGTAAATTAGGGACTTTTATGATCGTGTCTGGCCTTGACGCTTGTGAAGGTTGATTATCCACAGGAATGCTGGGCAGGGAGTGAGCCTCTGTAATGTCAACTTACCTATTTTTACGTATGAGATACAAAGGGTCATTGATGATTTCCTTCCTGGCATTCCATCTTAAGATGGTATATGCTTGTTTCTATCTTTCTCCTTCTACCAGTGATACTACAATAGACAACTTAGGACCTGAACAACAGTAACAATGACAAAACAAATCTTTAAAAGACATTGTACATTCAATATCAGTATGCATTGGGTGTGCTGAACTGAAGCGCCATTATAAAACGTTGTGTGCCCAATTCAATTGACAGTTTGAGGTATGTGCCTTAGCATTGTTCAAAATGTTTAAAAGCCATTCTGTCATTTAATGTATTATTTATTGTTTTCTTATGACCAATTTCTGTACAGAAATATTACCCATAGTTTATAAGGGTTGCTTCTCCCTGTGGTTGCCCTGGTCCACAACAACCTCCTGTTACTCAAATGATGTTTCAATACCATTGGTAGTAAAGTTATTACAGACATAGACATGCATGCCATGATCGGTTTTACTTCACAGTTACAGCTGGAAGTTTTTTTTTTTTTTTAATTTTAGCTAAAGAAAATTAAGTAATAGAATCTTGTTGTGTCTACTGAAATGAACTTGCCTTTATAGTGCCCTTGCTTAAAATGCTATTTAAAGTATATTGAGGTATTTTTGAGGTAGTCTTTGTATCTTAACAGGTTCAACTGTTCTACTGCATAATTCCTCTTTCTTCACAAGGTATAACTGTCTGACTGACGTCATTGGTTTACAGTCATGTTCCAGCTTGCTAACTATAAAATGAGTATGATTGCAGAATGGACACTTTTGACTAACATATGTTGTTCACTCCTGATATTACCTCACCTAGTGATATATCATGTTACCAAGCCTGTTGTATTTACTGTACCTGTCTCAATCACATCATCAGATTGTAATCACACTAAACTTCCAAACATTCAGAAACGCCTCTAATTAACACTCTTTTGTGCAGAAACAATGATTAAGGACGCAAGCAAAAGCGCACGCACACACACACACACACACACACACACACACGCACGCACACATACCTCTTGCTCTCATTAATATTAGCGTGTTTATGCTTATGATGGATGGTGTGTGTGCCCTGAGAAAGATTGGCGACCTGTCCAGGGTGTATTTCTGCGTCTCGCCCAATGCATGCTGGGATAGGCTCTAGCACCCCTCGCAACCCGGACCAGGAATAAGCGGGTATAGATAATGGATGGATGGATGGATGGATGGATGAGATGGGAAAGCATTATTGATAATGCTTTCCCATCCTGTTGCCTGGAGTCAAATCATAATCTGTGACATAATCTTTTTTTAACATAGTGTAGGGACTGGATTCTTGGGAATCATATTTCGAATGTAATAATATTATCTTCAGTTGTATAGCACCTTTCAAACATTTGTAGCTCAAAGCATTTTACAGGCATTAAAAGGAAGGGATGTTTTTGTGTTTCTATTCCAGTTGATAAACACAAAACTAATTATCATGTCTCTTCCCAGTCCGATAGTAGCTCAGTCTCAGATACGGTCTATTGAATGATTTCAGTCATTTCAATGTGTAGGATTTTCATGTTTTAAAAGTGGTTTTTGGATTTGTGATTAATTGCCTTATAATTTTTGAATATATTATTATTATTTACATTTTTTTGGACCAATAGTAAGAGCTTCGATTAGGTTTTCGACTTTTTCAGTTTTCATGTAAAAATTAACAAAAATTTTCCTATGGTTGCCGATTTAATTTATGATCTCAATTCATCATTGAATGAACATACACTATATGGCCAAAAGTATGTGGACATCTCACATGCAACATCTCATCCAAAATTATGGCCATTAATATGGAGTTGGTCCACCCTTTGCTGCTATAACAACCTCTTCTCTTCTGGGAAGGCTTTATATTAAATGTTAGAGCATTGTTGCAGGGATTTTTTTTCATTCAGCCAGAAAAGCATTAGTGAGGTCAGACACTGATTGGGCATTTAGGCTTGGCTCACAGTTGGCTTTCCAACTGATCCCAAAGGTGTTAGATCAGGTTGAGGACAGGGCTCTGTGCAGGCAAGTCAAGTTCTTTCACACCGTTCTTGGCAAAACCATTTCTATGCGGACCTCACTCTGTGCCTGGGGGCATTGTCATGCTGAAACAGGAAAGGGCCTTCCCCAAACTGTTGGGGAAGCACAGAATTGTATAGAATATCATTGTATGCTATAGCATTAAGATTTTCCTTCACTGGAACTAAGGGGTCTAGCCCAAACCATGAAAAACAGCCCCAGTCCAAGGGGTGTCCAGGTATTTTTGATCATATAGAGTATATTATTGTCAATTGCTCTGATTTTGGACAATTACTACATTTTCACTGATGTTAAGACAGGGCTGTAAACTTTCAACTTATGCCATGGTTGCTACACAACCTCACTTTTACTTATATAAAGGCATATGTGTCCCATAACATTTGCCTTTTGTTGACTGACTCATTATTACACACATTAACAGTCTTTTCTCTAGCTAATCTCCATCCACACACAACACATTCTAGTTGCTACATGTATCTTATCTCTCAGTGAAAGCAGTGGGCGTTATCCTTAGCCTGCAGGATACAGTAACTGCTTATTACAGTGCTTATTTTATACTGAGAATGGCGAACCAGCATTGATACTTTCTACAGCTTAGTATTTGACCAGAGACACTTGTTGACTGTTAGATATTATTTTTAGAGCATTGGCTCTTAGTTTTGTGGTGTTGGTTTTTCTGATTTAAATCCACTGTATTGTGGAATCATGGTGCCTGCTGGATAGGCATCTTGAATGAATATGCTTAAACAAATAATGCCTTTGCTTGGTAACCAATGACGTGCAGGGTTTCAGGTTTTTCAACTGGCTAGCATGCATGTTTTCTTTTCCTGTTGGTAAATTGGGGACTTTTTTGATCATCTCTGCCACCGATGATTGTGAAGATCAGTTATCCACACGAATGTTGGGCAGGGACTGAGCCATCTGAAATGCCAACTTACCTGTTTTTAATTTTGAGATATTAATTGTTTGTTTCCTGCATTCCATCTTACGATGCTGAACACATTTCAATTAAATTCATAGGATTGAGAAGATTTATACTTGTGTTACTAGCAGTATAACATTTGAACAACAGCAATAACAAACAAAAATTGTAGAAGTTATTCTACATTCACAAGCGTGTGTATGCATTGGGCATGCGGAAGGATTATTTAAAAGCAACGTAGGCCCACTGTGGCTCAAAGGCAGTTAAATATTGGACACACACACACTCACACACACACAGCCACACGCATTCCCTTTCAGTTTCTCTTTTCCACCTCTCTGTATATCTGTGTCTGTGCTGATATTTGCTTTATTGCCACAGTGTTTGAACAAGTGCCAGGTGCTTTCTGGTTATTTTTGTTCCCTGTATGAGAACAAAACATGTGAGGTTTGACATAAAGAAGTGAAACCTGCTGCTCTGCCTGTACTCTCTTAGCTCAGGGACTCAGCTTAGAGGAACTGGGCAAGCCACTGATGGATGTTGTTGAAGGAAATCTTTGTATTCAGATATCTAAACATAAGATTACTTATTTAACTTTTTTTTACATTTTATACAGGTGACAGTGGCAACTTAACTTGTAAGAAAAGTGGACAAAATCTCATCAGAGTATAATTAAGCAGATGCTATTCTGTTCAAGACAAACATATAAACAACTAGATAATTGTAGAAGTAAATATACATAAGCATAGCCTCGGCCCTGAGCTATTGCAGCAATTATGCTTTTAATGGGATCTCTAACATGTAAGATGGTTAAACATGGGATTTAACTACAGGGTTTCCCACTGAATTTAATCCATCCACGAATATTAAAACTTTCCAATTTGTTAAAAAGAGGTGTGAGTAATCCTTTAGAAAAACAGAAAGTATGGAAGTATTGATATCTCTATGTAGAAGGTCTGATATGACCGATCTTACATTTTGCATTGGAAATTCCCACAACATAAGTAATTATGCATGAAACATCCACCTTTCTTTCCAATTTATCATAAAATTTGTCATCTGCAGGATTAATTCTAAATCACAGTAAAGGAGTAAAATAAAATCTATGAGGCAGCTTAAAATGTATCATGGCTCAGCAAAGTTTAAGTAAAATGGAAATTGTGCCTTGGTGGTGGTTAAGTGTCCATATTACCTTTCTGATGGCCTCCATGAATTGAAGACTTGAAACAGAGAATCCCTTTGCATGGTAACTGATGACATCAGGTGTTTCACATTGTTCAATTGGCTGACACTTATGTTTTTTTCCCGCAGGCAAATTAGGGACTTTTTCAACTTTGGTTCAGCTGTCCGCAGGAATTTTGGCCAGGCAAAGAACCACCAAAAATGTCAACTGACTAGTTTGAGAAGTTCGATTAAGGCTTAATCATTTCACACTACAGTTCAAAGATTAAAAATACTCCTATTTGTGTGTCTGCTCATACCAATGCTGCTAGTGCTATTGACCAGAGAGCTGAGCAATGGCAGTTTATGTCAGCCCCAGCAATGCATTCTGGAAAAAGTCCATTCTGGAAATAAAATCATTATTATTTTTATTTTTTATCTTTTATTGTTTATATACACCCTGAGAGCTTCATATTTAGTTTCTTATGTAGTCACATCATTCATTTTTATGTTAAAATTCAGCTCTGAAAAAAAAGCTTTTACAAGTGTTTGTTCTGTGGTGCAGTGGGTAGCACTTTGCAGCAAGCAACTGGAATCAATCAACATTATCCTTAAACTGAACTTTAAACTCAATGCAAGTATTATTTTCATGTATAGTTTCCCATTTTTTACCTTTTGTTATCACTGAATACCTTAAACTGTGTTTAGAAAAAAAAAGTTGTTTGTTTTTAAAAAAAAATAAAAACACACAAATTTAATAATAAATCAAACAAGAGTTTGTTCTTGGCCTTTATCTTATGTGTAGGATGTTAGCTATTGGCAAAACAAAGGTTGTGAAGCAGAACTGTAACTGCCCTGCTGGGAATCCTTTTACCTAACAACAGGTCCATCACCATTTCTTTATTTTCTCATTGGTTCCTAAAGATGGAGGAATTTAGTTTGTTGGGTGGTTGCTTAAAGTAAATGGAAACTTCCATGAAGTCATGAAGCATTTGTGTGAAGTAGTCCTGTTTGTATGTGTACTGTACCTTCCACCCCACTCATTTACTGTCCTTCTGGTTAAAGTGGACTGTAAAGGGTAGTGGTTCACTTTACATGTGTTTGTGTTTTTTCAGTACTGTTTTCATGAGTTTACTGATAAAACAGACCTGCCATGTTAAATTGATTATCCATTAGCCAAAAGCACCTACCATGCTAAACGTCCTAACACTGCCTGCAGATACAGTAATTAATGTTCCATTTATACTGATGTATTTTTGTTCACATTCGCTGTAGTATGTTTTAAGATTTACTTCAAAAAATAAATATATTTTTAAAAACATACTCTTTTTTTTAAAGAAGAAACTTTCAAAATAGAAATATAAATTATTGATTAGAATTCCAACAGGGAGAAAGTTCAAGTAAAATAGAAATTGTGCCTAGGTGGTGGTTAAGTGTCCATATTACCTTTCTGATGGCCTCCGTGAATTGAAGACTTGAAACAGAGAATTCCTTTGCATGGTAACTGATGACATCAGGGGTTTCACATTGTTTAATTGGCTGACACTTATGTTTTTTTCCCCACTGGCAAATTATGGACTTTTTTCTTGATATTGTCTGGCCTTGATGCTTGTGATAGGTTCAGCTGTCCGCCGGAATTTTGGTCAGTCAAAGAACCACTAAAAATGTCAACTGACCAGTTCGAGTCAAGTTCGATTTATGGCTTAATCATTTCACACTACAGTTCAAAGATTGAAAATATTCCTATTTGTGTGTCTGCTCATACTAATGCTACTAGTGCTATTGACCAGAGAGCTAAGCCATGGCAGTTTATGTCAGCCCCATCAATGCATTCTGGAAAAAGTCCATTCTGGAAATCAAATCCTTATCATTTTTATTTTTGATGTTTTATTGTTTATATACACCGTGAGAGCATTATATTTAGTTTCTTATGTAGTCACAACATTCATTTTTATGTTAAAATTCAGCTCTGAAAAGTATAGCTTTTATAAGTGTTTGTACTTAGGTGCTGTAGGCAGGGCCGGATTATGGTCCCATGAGGCCCCTGGGCACATGTCTATTGGAGGCCCCCCACTCCACCCCAACAACGATCTTAAATGATAACCACTAAACAGTGTGCTAGTGTGTAACAACACCACAATGTGCATTTAGCATACTTGTTCTTTTGGGCTAGCTAATAAGCTCTCAATGAGGTTTTTATTCCCACGGCCACAGCATCCCATGTTTTGAACAAATAGTAGTTTTGGACTAATAGCACTAATAGTTAGCTAGCTAGTAGCTTTGATTTAAGCATCATGACTAGCGTGCTGTTTTAACATTTATTCAACCTACTGTAGCTAGCTACCCCTTTATCTTATACCCCTTTCACACAGATGACCCGCGAACAAATGCCACTCAGTGGCATAGGTTTTGTTGGAACATTGGGGGGACACATTAAGCGGGGGGTCTGGGTGTCCTCCCCCAGGAAATTTTGAGCGTCAAACACTTCATTTCCTGCATTCTGGTGAATTTTTATGCACCAATTTGTGCTTTTCTGCATCAATTTATGGTGGAAATGCTTATTTCATGTTTTTATTGGGGGGACAAATGCACGTGTTCTAAATTTTGGGGGGGACGTATCCCCTGCGTCCCCCCCCGAAATCTACGCCTATAAGCTAACTAATTTCTGTGAACAAGCTGAATCATATGGGCAGCTAGCTAGGGAAAATGGGCAGCTAGCTAAAATAAAGGGATAGCTAGTTACGGTAAGTCAAATAACGAACGGCTTGCCATAATATGACGCCCTTCAAACTGTCCTGTTATGCATAATGAACTGACTTGTTGGTGAATATTGTATCATGCCACAGCATATTGTAGCGTGCCAACCAGTGGCTCAGTTGTACAGCACTGTACTCTCCGAGAGGCTCTCGTTTTAAGCATGCACTGTATGTACCAAGGGGCCCAGGTGTTGCGCTCAATGTATGCACCAAGGGGACTGGGGGCCCTAGTGGTCAACTCACACTGTAAGTACCCAGTGGCCCAGGGGCCCTAGTGGTCAGCTCACGGTTTAAGCACCAAGGGGCCTCACATTGTAAGCGCTGTGGGGCCCGGGGGCCCTAGTGGTCAGCTCATGCTTTAAGTCCCAGGGGCCCAGGGACCCTCACACTTTAGATGCCAAGGGGCCCAGGGGCCCTAGTGGCCAGATTACGCTTTAAGCCCCAGGGGCCTAGAGGCCCTAGTGGTCATCTCACTCTTTAAATGCCAAGGGGCCTGGGGGCCCTCACACTGTAAGAGCTGAGGGGCCCAGGGGCCCTCACACTGCAGGCACTGAGGGGCCCAGGGGCCCTCACATTGTAAGCACAGAGGGGCCCAGGGGCCCTAGTGGTCAGCTAACATTTTAAATACCAAGGGGTATGGGGGCCCTCACATTGTAAGCAGCAAAAAGTCTGGGGGGCAGTAGTGGTCAGCTCTCATTTTAAACACCAATGGGTATGGGGGCCCTCACATTGTAAGCACTGAGGGGTCTGGGGGGCCCTAGTGGTGAGCTCACGCTATAAGCACCCAGGGGCCTAGTGGTCAGCTTGCACTGTGCACACTGAGGGCCCTAGCGTTCAGCTTCTTCGGGAAGTCTTGGGCCATGCACCGCGCGTGGCCTGAGGCTTGGAGGCCCCCTGGCAGTCCAAGGCCCCGGGGCACTGGCCCCACTGGCCCGGTCCATAATCCAGCCATGGCTGTGGATAGCACTTCTCAACAAGCAACTGGCATCGATCAACATTATCCCTAAACTGAACTTTAAACTGAATGCAAGTATTGTTTTCCAATTTTTTTTACCTTCAGTGATCAGTGAATACCTTAAACTGTGTTTATAATAAAAATGTTTTTTTTACAAAAACACATAAATCAATAATAAATCAAACCTGAGGACAAAAGTTGGTTCTTTATCTCACGTGTAGACTCTGTAGCTATTGGCGAAACAAAGGTTATAAAGCAGGACTGTTGCTCTGCTGGGAATCATTTTACCTAACAACAGGTCCATCACCATTTCTTTATTTTCTCATTGGTTCCTAAAGATGGAGGCATTTCGTTTATTGGATGGTTGCTTAAAGTAAGTGGAAACTTCCATGAAGTCATGAAGCATTTGTATGATATAGTCCTGTTTGTGTGTGTACTGTACCTTCCACCCCCCTCATTTACTGTCCTTCTGTTTAAAGTGGACTGAAATGGGTAGTGGTTAGCTTTACTTGTGTTTGTGTTTGGGTTTTATCAGTACTGTTTTCATGAGTTTACTGATAAAACAGACCTGCAATGTTAAATTAAGTAAAATGTTAAAAAAATGTTAAAAAAATGTTAAAAAAAAGCACCAACCATGCTAACAGTCCTAACAAAGCCTGCAGACACAATAATTCATGTTCCATTTATACTGACTTATTTTAGTTCACATTCGCTGTAGTATGTTTTAAGATTTACTTTAAAAATAACTTTAAAAAAAACTTTAAGAACAAACTTTTAAAATAGGTAGTAGAATCAAAAGAATTACAATGCAATCATCTCTCTCCCTCTTCTCTTCCCTCGACAGGTGACATTTCGGCATGTGATGCAAAGGGATGAGATGATTAAGTTATTTGGGTAGTAAGACCCCCCCCAGGTTTTCATTGTGCAGGTAGTCATAAAACAGACACACATATGAAAGTCACTTAAAAGGATGTTTGGTCCCACGTGTAGCCTGTATGCATCATGACAAAGTCTACCAGTGGAATAGTACATAAGGTGCAGGAGGTATATAACACCAGTGTTCCATGAGAAAGACAATGAATTCATGCTTGTTTTGAAAACTTCTAGTGCCTCAAGTGATCCTCCAGAATACATTATAAAAACTCCATTTGTTGCAGATTTGGTCCCTGTCATACACCAGAAGTCACTGGGAAAATACTTGTGCTCTGTGTACGGGGCATTGCGATCTTTAAGAACAGAACAGATCTTGGCCTCATCTGTCCACAAGACCTTTTCAAGAACTCTGCTGGTTCTTTTAAGTACTTCGTAGCAAACTGTAACCTGGCTATCCTGTTTTGTGGCTAACTACTGGCTTGCATCTTGCAGTGTTGCCTCTGTAAGTTCTGTTTATGAAGTCTTCTGCAGACAATTGTTACTGACACGTCCATGCCTGCCTCCTGAAGAGTGTTTCTGATCTGTGGGACAGGTGGGGGGGTTTTCTTAATTTTGGTGAGAATTCTTCAATTATCAACCGTAGACGTCTTTCTTGGCCTAGGCATGAGTGTGTGAGTGAATGGTGTGTGTGTCCTTCTGAGGCTGCAGTGTGTGTTTATCATTTTTGCCTATTTATTTCTGTGAGAGGGTCTTAGCAACTGAGTGCATTTTAGACAGTGTATTCATTTGGTTAGTTCACTTCTAACGATCACTTATAAAATAATTCTAATGAGCCCATTTAAAATTGTCTCAACATTAATCTCAGGTGCTTTTCACTTGCATATCCTTTTTCATTTTATAATTATGTAACATTTTACACACACACACACACACACACACAGACACACACACATATAACATACATTTTAACATACATTTTTAGTAAAGACTCTACTTTTTACTTTCTCTTTCCACTGTTAGGATATTTTGCCCTTATTCGTGGAGTCAAATGCAGGACGATGAAGAACACGCTGACAAAGTTTCCTCAGAGGATTTGATGTTTAATTCAATGCGCAAGGGAGAGACAGACCCAGCACATTCGGGCGCTGCGCTGAGAGAATCTCTGCCGATCACGCTGTGTGGTGTCTAGATATACAGTTTGCAGTCATACACATCAAAAGGTTGAGTTAAGTGGCGGGCCGGAGTCAAATGGTCTTGTCACTTCCTGGGAACCCTCGCAGCCATTTAGCATAGGAATGTGACATCCTTGCCGCAGACACTAAAGGTGTTATACGTAGACACACTACAGAGGTGCTAGACATAGAGGCAAGCAAACTACAGACACAGTATGGTATGAAAAGGAAACACACTACATATAATATACATACATATATATATATATATATATATATACTAAATAAAACTGGGAACCTATCACCACTATAACAATGGTTTCAATATGATGAACATTCTAAAATGACATTTCTAAAGATGGTTTCCAAACCACGATTCACCTGCTGGAATGATTTTCCAAAAAAAAGAACACAATTTTTGTGCCCTTTCAATATTGTTTCAAAACAAACCTGAAGTGTAGCTGTAGAAAATTCCAGATTGCATTTAATGAGGTTTTCAAGGATACCATTGTGCTATTGGTCCTAATGGAGCACCATTTTCAGATATTTCAGTAACATTTTTGTTTAGATAGTATTGACCATAAGATAAACACACAGAATCTCTCTTCTCTTGTGTACCACATAATGTGCAGTTAGACCAGGCTTTTTTTATTTTTATATTTATTTTATTTAATTTTATTATTTATTACAGCATTGCCATTATGAACTGTAATGGATTTCTTAAGCGTACATAACTCATACAACTAATTATAGGACTTCAAATATCAAATCAAAAAGTTCTATGAGGAATTTTACATTTGTCATTTAAAATTTATAGGTAAACAACAGTCGTTTCTTTGAAACTGTGAAAAAAATTGCTACATGAACAGAGTAGTCAATACCATTGAAGTTTTAAGAAAAATACTACTAAAAGAAAAAACCAATTAAGCTTACAGTAAACAGTTGATATATGAAAATAGACCAGTAAAATACAACATAAAGGATTCAACAACTTATTAAACATTAGTACAGTATTAATTAACACAAAATGGCATGCAATATTATGTTATATTGTGTAATGCAGATGACAAGAATTTGTGAAGCAATGCCCTGCTACCCTTTAAATGATTTGATATATTAAAATAGGGAAGAAAAGTTGTTCCCACACTCCAAAAAACATCTTAATCTATGTCCAATCAAAGCAACGCAACATTGAATGTATCAACATATTATTGAGATCTCAAATGTAGCCTATGGTTTTAAGTCCATCCTCATGATCCACTTCCTTATGATTATTCAGCATCTAGAAATTTCAAAGAAATCATATAGCTAGTTAGTTCCACATATTTAAGTTTCCAATAAAAAATCAATTGCAAACCGAAATGTAAATTGAAAGTGCATCATATCGTTGTACAATATGCATGACAATTTTAAAGTGACTGTAAAGGTAAATCCGTGAATGGCTTCAGACTACATTGTGTGGGGTTATTATGGTATGTATCAGACCTGGGTCAAATACATATTTGTTTTGGATTCAAATACTTTTCTGTGTTCTATTGATCTTGCCTGGTATAATTGAGCCTGCCAATACGACCAGAAGGCGGGGTTTGCACTTTTTGAGGGTATTTCATTGGTTCCAATACACCAGACAAGATCAGTAAAGCGTAGAAAAGTATTTGAATCCAAAACAAATACGTATTTGACCCAGGTCTGGTATGTATTACATATTAGCAACAGTAGGAGAAATCAATTGCATTGCAATATTGACTTATATCAGTCTAAACATTTTCATCAGTTTCTATGTGGGGACTGAATGGGTGGAATTCAATTTATTACTGGGTTCTTACTTTATTATTACTATTGGGTCCAGGTGCTTCATGATGTATTAAAGGACCTGACGTAACAGCCAATAAATGTTCTCTGTCCTTATTAGCTTTGCTTTAGGCTGCATATGGGCATTGGATTACATTCAATCTTGACACTGAAAATATCTACACAACGGCATCTTGATGGTCAATCTTGATGGCCAGAGTGGAGCTCCCCTGGCCCTCTCCTCCTTCACTGCCTGTTAACCCCAGCTGGTGACCCCAGTCTACAGGTGGGACACAAATTATGGTGTACAACCAACTCCCATGTGCCTGTCTGTGCAGCACTACGTCCAGCTTTCCTGGGACAGGCTTCCAGCTAAGGCACCAGCGATTTCTTACGCGCCTTTCACTGTAGTGGAAGTTTCAGGCTAAAGGGGTTCTGCAGCTCGAGGACATGTTCACTACTCATCTTCTCACTCACACAGCTCTGCAGGCCCTATCTTTTCTTTGCTGAAAATCTGTCTTGAAAAAAGTCTGCAGGCTGGGATGTCGCTTAAGTAGCTGCTGTATGCAAATTCGACTGCAAATGCACATCTTTGCCCTGACTGGCCACCAAGATGCCATTGTGTAGATATTTTTAGTCTCAGGACGGGATGAAATCCAATTCCCATATGCAGCTTAAAGCTTGCAAATAACTCATAGGACAATGGGTGCGTGTACCCAGGAGTTTTAATCTCATTGAATATTTCCTCCCACAGTTTCCCAAACAGTCTCTTTGGGTCTGAGCAAAACACTCCTTTGCCATAGAGAATCGTTGTCCCCCCGGTGTATGTATTCCATCAAAATAGATGGAATATTATGCTCCCCTCAGAGGTTCATTTGTATCTGTTAGCAGAGAGCGAACAGCTCCAATAAAGTTTCAGACTTGTAAAATGAAGTTCAGGTACTTTACTGGCACATTTCTTGTAAAATTGCATATAAATAACAGAAATAAAGTTTTTGTTTGTTTCTTTTTTTGTATATCTATGCTTACAATAAACTGTATAAGACTTACATTATTACTAGCATTCAGGTCAGGAGATCTTCTAATCTTCTAATTTGTCAACATTACTACACATTAAACAATGGATAAATATTTTGGAAAATTTAACAATCAATTAATCATACTACTTACAGATATATATATATATATATATCAAAGCTAACAAAGAAAGAAAAGCTGAGACAACTTCAATTGTCTTATCTTAAAAATGAAACTATTTAACGGACTCATCACAAAGCATCTTTTAATACGTCTAACAATAAAAGTACAGAACATTCTTATCAAGTGTCTTTTGTAACCTTAGCCTATATACTAAAATAGGCTATATACTAATGTTAACCACAAGAACCAGCCGTCTATGAATAGTGCAGAACATTGAATGTTAAAGTTACTTCAGTGCAGAAATATACATTCACTTAGAAAGTTTATTTGTACCAAAGCATGCTCTGGAAAATATTTTTTAATATTGAGAAGTTTGGTAGAAATTATTGAATTAAAAAAAATTATTTATAAGGTAGGCTATAGTAGGCCATATTTCATATCTCCCATTTTGTGGAAATCACAGACAGAATCACAGAATCTAGGTTAAATGGCTGAATTCTTACATGGACTGGAATGCCACAGAATTTTTGTGAAATTTTACAAATTGCATTTGTCTGTTGCTTGGAATTTGATTTTTGTGATTTTTACATTTGGTGGGATTGGAGACCATTGTGTATGTCTGATGGATGTTTTTTTTTTCAATACAGATTTTATGCCTGATTTGAAACATGCGTTATTATAATAATTGACAATAATTGATAATTGACTTTGAATAGATATTTGGTGGATGTGTAGTGGATATATTCCTCTGTGACAATTAATGGCTATTTCAACTATGTTCAGCCCCTTTACAATCACTTTAAATGCTACTAGTAGTCTGTAAGATGATTACAAATAAATACTTTCATCATAACCACCAGTGGAATAATCATCCTCGTCAAAATCACAGTCACAAGAACAACAGAATCTTACCTTAATTTGATGGGACCAGAATTCTCCCTGTTCATCAAAAACATATACAACACAATTAATAACTGATTAACTGTTTCTTTTTCTACCCAGTTATTTTATTCAATTACTAAATTACTAAAAATCTTATTCAATTAATAATATTTTCTACAATCTGGGCCTACACCTAACTTCAAATGACTCATTGATAAAATGCATAGGGAGGCATAAAAATCAGTACAAAGAATAACTGGGCACAATGCATTTAGATGAGAGATGCTGAATGCCACAATGCACCACAGAAGTAGTGTAGCTGTAGCAAAGAGCATATCTTGTTCTATGTCTTTGGCTGTGTCTCAAATGAGCTACTACTTCATTACACAGTGGACTAACGAGAGTGTCAGCCATTTTTCAGAAATGGTTAGTCCACTTCATAGGGACTATTTGAGACACAGCCTTTAATTGTCATCTTTAGTTCTGTGGCTGCCATTTTTCCTGAACTGGAAACATAACATGCACAGTGTGGTCAAAGGGAAAATACAAAGGGAATACAGAGCAATTTCGTTAAAGCCAGTGCATTGTGGGGTGTGTATCTTGAATTGTAAGCCAGAGCTGCTAGAAGACAATAAATTATCAGCTCAGTAAACCTATTCAATAAAATTTTATATATACCAGGAAAATAAACTAATAAAATAATTACTATGCGATTGTCTAAATTCTTGTCATCTGTGATGGAATAATGCCCAGTCTCATCACACAGGCTAATTTAAGTGCTTATAGCAAGTAGGTTATATCATACTATACGAAAAATGCATAGTAACGCACCACAATTTCAGATTGAATCTGTTGATAAATCTTTTTAATGTCGGCTTTTACCATCACTAAATTTGTCATAAATTAACTAATAAAATTCTCGTCTTCATAGTCAACATCACTAGCTTCGTCACCTTAAAATGAAATTAAGAGTAAAATAAAGAGATTAAGGGGATTATCTCATTAATAAAATCATTATTAATTTATTTCATATCATCATCCTTATCATCATCCAAAAGCAGACACACTACTGGTCTACTGCTGCAACATTAATAGTAATAACAATAACAGCATTAATACTAAGAACAATAATGGTAATATAAAAATAGTTCAGTCAAAATAATTCACATTAGAAGAGGAATCATGCAAACGTCTTGCTCCAAGGCAAAGGCAAAGCTCAGTGCATGACACAGCCATATGCTTATTCCTAATGGGTACACACCATGTATATGTGCACCAATGCATAAGCTTGTGTATTGCTTTGTGAACTCTGGGGAAAAATTGTTCAGAGCCTAAATATCTTGTCTAAAATAGTATTACCATGCCAATTGTACTTTATAATGAGCTTCACTAGGGAATCATAATCACTAGGCCCAGTAAGTATAGCAGTATAATATAATAATATAAGCAATATAAGGAGTATAGGTGGCCATTTGCATGCCACAGTAAAACCTTTTTCAGTCAGGGAAGGTATTTTTTATTTGAATCAAGAGCCCAGAAATTGGCAGAAAACTTTACACTCACTGGCCCTAGTGATTATAATTCCCCAGTGAAGCCCATTATAAAGTGTATTCAGTGAAACTGATTATATTTCAACATATACTTAAAATAATCCTCATCAGATATAACACAGATTAGAAGCGCATGGTATGCTCAATGGTAATAGGTGATTGACAGCTTGCTTCTTACCAGTGGATTTCTTCTTGTAATAGACCACTCCAGCAATAGTGATTATCAGCCCCAACACCAGGCCAGAGGCCCCAATGATCACCTTGTTTCTCTTTACTTCAGACATGGTGGGGTCTGAAAAAACAATATTTTCCTTCAGCCAAGAGTTCTTATTCCTGATTTGAATCGTGTTGATTACATAATACAATGTGTTAAATAGCTATGAAAAACATCTGTACATTGCCTTACAAATCATTGTCTTACCCCACTTGACCTCTTTGCCTTTCGGGAGACTTGCATGCTCCACCTTGCAGGAGATTTTCTCTCCTGATTTGGGTGTGTACTCCAGATGAGAGTGGATCTGATAGTACCAGTTTCCATTAGCCAGCTCCTCTGTGGTGGTCACATCAGATGTTACTTCCACTCCATCTCTCAGCCAGGTCATTTTGATTCCTCTGGGGTAGAAGTCATAGGCACTGCACACGAGCATGGAGGTGTGTTTATGACTACCATGTATGGCAGATTTGACTTTGATGGTGGGTTCAACTGAAAACAAACATACACATACACATTTTATTTCCCTTTCCTCATACCCTATTATGCAATTTCAATCACGCTCATAATTTTATAAAATGTTTTTTTCATAAAATGTATTATTTGACATACAGTACAAATAATACATTTTATATATAGTACAGTATGCCCATGACTGAGATTCCATCATAAAATACAGAATCAGGTCTCCTATTGAAGAATTGTTTTCCAGTTTTTAAGTCAACTCGTATATGTTGTTAGATGTATTAATTGTACATGTATTTGCATGTACGTATTTACTGCACACCTGCAATGCAACTAATATGCCCAACATTCTGATTGTAGTTTATTCTTGGAGGCATTTTTAAAATTGTAACAAAATTCATTTTTGTGTATTTTTATGCATTCCCTCAAGTGGTTCACAAACACTCAATATGGTACATCATGTCCATATGCTTAATCATAGTCTGCTTCAAAGACATGCATTATTTCATGCCTTTAACACTCATCAACATTTGCCTTTACATAAAGATACACAATACATACATGGTTTCATTTAACGTATTTACATTTTGTCCACCAAAAACAGAAATTATTTTTACCAATCATTTTTTATCAATAGTCTCCCTGTTAGTAACTTCCAAGTTTAAGCTTCAGAACATATTTGTATTTTTATCACGTTTATAAACACTCACCTGAATAATCCAGTATGGCGTCAAAGCGCAATTTAGCATTAGGCCTGCAGACACCATCCAAATTAGCATGCTGACGTTCTGCTCCCCCGTCTCGGTTCCATCTGTCGGCATTTTTCACTCCAAATTCAGTGTAGCCAATAAATTTATTCAGAGTGCTGTTGTATCTGGCGTATTCTAATTTATTGAAGATGTATCTGTCAATGAACTCGAGGTCCTGCAGGTCTCTGGAGCTGAAACGACACTCCCTATGCAAATGGTAGAGATAGCCATCTGATAAATAAAGAATAAAAACAAACAAGCAAGCAAATCAGAACAAATGTGTCATTAAAATAGTCTTAATGTAAAGGCAATTTAAATGTATTATAAGGAGGGTTGAGAGATTGCTGCGGGGTCAGGGGTTGGGTGGGGGGTGGGAGAGGGGGCGATGTGGAGGGCTGGGGGAGGTGAAGATTTGGGAGATGTTGTGGGGGTGGGGGAGTGGGTGCATTGTGCTGTGACATAATGATCAACAGGCAAATGGAGAAAAAAAATCAGCGAGGCATTCTTCTTTGATGAAGCAGGTCCATTTAAACATTCCTGAAAAGGGTGCTATTACTAAGTGAGAGAGGTTTGTGATGTCCTGTCAGCTTTACAGTGGCTGTTATAGGGGCATTCAAGGGTGTGAAAATATACTTTATCTGTTAGGAATGTATTTTTGCTATTTTAGCTTGCTTTTGCTCACTAGAGTTCATGGATCAATCCAAGCACTGTGCATCTAAACATCTGATGTGTTAAAATTATAGGGTTCATGAAATAAATGTGACAACATGTGATGTGGTGAACATGCATGTTAAATATTATAACATGATCACATTAAATATGTGGAAATGTGTGGTATATAGGTGAGATGTTACCATGTATGACACATATTACAACATGTGATCATGTGAGACATTTATGTGACACTGTATTTGTGATTTTGTTTGCAGAGTACAACAGATATAGAAACTTAGTCACTTTTGTTTTTAATATAAATGTTTAAAAAGATTTTGACATTGATTTTTGATTTTACATGTAATGTTGTTGTGTCACAGTAAATCAGCATTAGTATCACAATAATAATGTTATGATATAACCATGTGGCACTTTGCCCAGGGAAAGTTGCATTACATGGTTCCACACACTTAAAAATAAATATTTGACAGTGTCACAGATATATTTTTAATATTTGTATTCCATCTATCATATAAACAAAATACTCTCCACTTACATGTAACACTGCTACCACGATACAGCGAGGCAAAGCACTCGAAAAAAGGAAACTATGTAATTTAGTTTAGCTACAATGGATTTATTTGTGGCGTACGACCACACATGGTTAACTCACTTCACAAACTTGCAAAGTGCTCAGTTCCTCTCACAGACTATGGAGTAAAACTGTAGCGTTTTCTTTAAAGCCAAAAGTTGAGTCTTGCACACTTGCCTTTTTGCACAAAAGTAACCCATCCTTCCATTTTCTGAACCACATATTCCTAGTCAGGGTTGTGGACAATGACAACACAACATTAAACTCCAGACAACATTTAATGAACACAGTGTGTCAAAAATAGAAGACACACCCACAAGTGATGCCATGCGATCATGTCAGAGGCTAGCTCAAGTGTCCTTCTTCCTTCTGTTAAACATGACATTATAACTAGTTTGTCACTTGCACCTCTGCAACAAACAGTACAGCTGCACAAACATATAAATTATGAATATACACTCACGGAGCATTTTATTAAGTAGACCTATCTAGTACCAAGTAGCAACCCCTTTTACCTAAAAAAACAACTTGAATTCTTGGTGGCATGGATTCAACAAGGCGCTGAAAATATTCCTTAGGGATTTTGGTCCATGCTGACTCGATAGGTTCCCAAAAGTGCTCGATTGGACTGATACCTGGGGACAGTGCAGGTCACTGGAGTGAACAGGTCACTGTCATGTTTGTAGAACCAGCTTGAGATGATGTGTGCTTTGTGATAAGGCACGTTTATCCTGCTAGAAATATCCATTTAAAAAAGGGTAGACTGAGGCTATAAAGAAACGCATATGGTCAGCAACAATGTTTAGGTATGTTGTGGCATTCAAAAGATGCTTGTTTGGTATTAATGGGCCAAATGTGTGTCGAGATAACTTTCCCCATGCCATTACACTGCCACCACCAGCCTGCACCATTGACACAAGGCTGGATGCATCCATGGATTCATGCTGTTTACCCCAAATTTTAACCCTACCATCTGCATGTTGCAGCAGAAATCAAGATTCTTCAAACCAGGCAATATTTTACCAGTCTTCAGATGCTCTTCTGCACATCAGTTGTAAAAAAAAAAGCTGTGATTTGAGCATTTGTGGCTTTTCTGTTCAGGTTATCACAAAATTAGATTTGTGTCAAAATTATCGAACAAAACATTCCTGACTGAGAGCAACAAAATAAATATTACAAAGAAAAACATTGATTTATAGAGTAAAACCTAAGACATTTGAGTTTGGAACAAAAAGGAAAAACAAGTAATTTTTTATATGCCTGTGAAAAATATCTGTTGTCTTTGATACTTGATACAATGCTTTGTTAGATACTTTTCTGTGGCAGAGCAGCAGCAAGCAACGTAGCTGTGATAAATTCCCAAAGGGCAAACTACCTCCACGCTAGACGGAAAGCAGAGCGTCTACATCGGCCCTATGTCACTCTTCTGAGCGTGCTGTCTGGGTAATAAAGTGGCCGGTGAGTGAGCTGCTGACACTATTGTCACCGTGTTATAAGTGTGTTCTCCATGACAGTTCTCAATGACTTGGTCAATAAAAAATTGTCAGCTTTTTGCTTAGCTTTGCATGCCACGAAGAATAAAATTCCCATGTTGATATTGTGTTACATTGTGCCACACTGCAAACAATTACATAAAAAGAGGTAACTTTTTTGATCAAATGAAAAACATAGGTAAATCAATAGGCTCCTAATTATGTTGTTGAACATTTGTTTAATTTCTTTCATAATTTTTCTCTTAAGCTTAAGACAATGCAGATTTGACTCATAATTTTCTTTGTCTTTGAATTCATTATCTTCCTAATGGTTGGTTTTCGTGGCCAGCTGTCCATACTTTCACTAGTCAAGGGCCTATTGATTCACCTCAGTTGTTTATTTGAAGTTTTACCTCTTTTTATGCAATTGTTTGCAATATAACACAATAAGCACAATATGAACAAGAAAATTAAAATCTTTATAGGGTAAATAAACCCTCTAAACAAGAAAGCACCTAAAATAACAGCTTGTTAAATTATTGGGTTTGCAGTTGGTTGGAACAAAAACCAGCCTACACCAAGATACGAAATAAGCACTTTTCCCGATTAGTTTTTCTGTCAGTCCACATAGTGAGGGAGGGGAGCAGGCATGTGCAGTATAGCAGGCATGTTTTCAGTGTTTCCTTTTTAGAGGCAGGGCAATGGAAAATGGATAACGTTAGTGGCAAGACAAGTAGATTGTCTTGGCCACAAATATGGCTTTCTTCTGTCCCAATATACGCTTGGGCCCTCGGGTCAAGCCTGGCCCACATACAGCCTAACTTTCATATAAAAAATACATCGGCCGGATCTGGTCTGATCAGTTTTCTTATCATTTTTTTAATAAACACAATATTTCCCCAAAAAACTGGTTCCACAATTATTGGCCATTGATCTAAAATAGTGCCCCGGGACCACTGCCAGCAAAACAACTCCAAAATATCAATGACCAACCTCCATATGTATGACAGTAGGTATGAGGTGCTTCTCCTGTATGCATTCCTCTTTTGCCGCCAAACATGTCGATGGTGTGTATGGCCAAAACGTTCAATTTTGGTCTCAACTGACAATACCACTCTCTTCCAGTCATAATTCCAATGAGTTTTGGCAAGCTCCAGATTCTTGGTTTTGTTTATTGTGCTCAGTAAGGGCTGTCTTTGTGCCACCCTTCTAAAGAGTTAATTGGTATGGAGGTGCCATTTTATGTTCTTTTAGACTTGTTGACCGCAAGAAACAAACCAATCTCTGCAATTCTTGAACAGCGATCTTTGGGTTATTAATGGCCTCCCTCACCATCTTCCTCACCGTCCGTGGGGACAACATGCACTTGTTTCCTCTTCCTGGCAAATTTGCAACCATTCCATATGTTTCAGACCTTTTCATTATTGCCCTTACAGTGCTAAGTGGTATGTTTAACCGTTTATGTCTTTTTTTGTACCCATTACCAGACTTCTGACGGTAAATTACCATCGGTCTCTTCTGAATTGACAGTTATTTGGCTTTTCCCATGCTGATGGATGACAAAGGGATTTTGTATGATTGTTACCTCATTTTTATTCTCTAGTGAAACTGGAAGTGATGGAATGACACAATATAATTTCTTTAGACTGAGATGAACTAAATTAAGTAAAATTGTATTGCCAATTTCATTTTGTTTGATTTTACTTACAATAACTGTTAGGGGTGCCAATAATTATGGCACCTCTGGTTTTCAAAAAAATTTGATTACTTAATAAAAAAACATTGAAGCATGAGAGTAAATGTATTGAAATAAAGGTATATAGTTTTCCCATATGTTCAAACATAACATATAGATTATTATCTGTGTCATTTATTAGATGCAGCCTTTTTTCTTCATTTTTATTGAGGGTGCCAATAATTCTGGAGCCCACTATATATATATATGTATACATTGGACACACCTGCTTTAACCAGTTTTTTCATGATTAAAAATGCTTTAAACTGTATAAACTTGTCTATAAACACTTCATATTTCATTATATGATATCTATACTTATATAAGCAGATATTCATAAGTGAATTGCATTCAAAAGTTTAATTTTTATATGAAAATGGAAATCTTGTAAGCTCATTGGGAGGGGGGAGGTGCATTGTTTTGTTATTTAAATATCTTGGCACATACTGGTGTTCATGATGACGTCTATCTTAACAGGTGCTCCAGGACCTGTAGAATTTTTCATATTTAAAAACAATAAAGAAGTTTAGCTAATGATAGTTCAAATATCTTCAGATATTTGTGTTACAACACAGCCATAAAGCTAATCATACTAGATCATTGAAGTAATGAAAGTAATGTTAAGATTCTCAGACTAATGTTAGGCACTGTTAGCGAAACAGCATTCAACCGTAGCATTGTTCACTGCAGCATAAGAGCATCACCATAATTAAACAGAACCATAGCTAATGTTACTAATAATTCACAATTTTATAAAATAAAATGTTAGCTGAACAAATCCACTCACCAAATCTGACCGATATTATAACCTTCCCACTCAAAGTCGGTGATTGGGTGACATGATTCAAGCGTGCTTGCACTTCAATTCTGTCCCAAATCAGGCCCAGCAACATTACACTGCAGGTGTAGGCACGCACCATTTCCATGCATACAGCCATGTGGACTACACTTTGCTGTTACGGGCCGCATTAGGATGGCAGGTATGCCATCTGCCATGTTACGCCTTGGAAGGCATGCCCCATACCTATAGAGCACCACGTTTGGCACTTTTTGGGTTCCCTACAGAAATAACCAAAATGACCACTGACTTTTAGAACATTAACTTCTGTACCTTCTGACCTCATGTTAACATGGGAAACTAATTTATATTTCTGAAATATATATTTCTCTGTCATTTCACATGCAAACCCCACATAATATCATTATGTGACTAGGGATGAATTCATTCATTTTAAATGAATTATACCCCTGCTATAAAACAATACTTTTTAAACCTGAACCAGTAGTCTACCTAAAACAATGAGCAAATGACGACATCTGTTTTATTGCAAAGGCATGTACCATTGTTTGAATCCTTCTGGGTAAAATACAGCCACACTTTAGACAGATTCGCTTTCAGCATTTTGACCGAGTTTAACATTAGCTAGCTTGCTAATGAGCCAACAGAGTGAATGTAACATTAGTACAGGCAGAACCAAAATTGAAGACCTTAATCTGTGTTGCGATTTGGTCTGGTAGGTAACCTTACTGGTTGTATAATAACTGGTGCCTGCTGCCTTTTGGTACCAAACCCTATTCATGACTCAAACATCTACAACATGACTGCACGGTAGGCCCTAAGGTAGGCCTTCAGGCTACTATTGCAGGCTTTGCCCAACCAAAGGCTTGTTCTGTGGGGCTACTGCAAAAACATTATACACACAGCAATCTAAAAGACCAAAAGCATACAAGCAAGATAAATGACAGTCAGTTCGATCAGTCATGGCCATTCCAGGAAGTAAGCGTTTATACCTTTATTTCCTTATGCAATATTGTTATTTAAATTATATTAGAATGTTCAATTTGGACAGTATTTTTAGAAAAAGTCACATAGGCGATAGATTTCATGACAGCAGGTTATCGATTTTCCTTAAAGTCTCAACGGTCGTATTGATGGATGTGGTGTTTCTACTGTTAACTACTTTTTAACCAGGCTACAGTTGCTACCTTGCAAACAGCACGTTTCTAAATTTATGTTAGCTAGGTCCATAGATCCTTCACCGACATCATGTATACAATACCCCATTAAAAACACCTCCATGCAAAAATATGACAAACACTTTCATTTAGGCAATTTGTTAATTTGTGGTAAAGGAAAAATGACTGAAACCATGTGTATGTGTTTCTTTGAGCTAGAATGTATGGACACTATATGACCAAAAGTATCTGGGTAACCCTTGGTCTGGGTGTGCTTTTCATACACCCAAAGCACTGGATGCAGACAACTGTTAAAACAGTGTTGTCATTAAAAAAATTTTTAGGTGCAACAGCTGAATTGCACAGCTGAAGACAGGATTGTTTGTTTTAATTTGGCCTCAATTTGATATTAATTTACCAAGATTTCACAAATTGGAATTAATGGCTTATAGACAGTGCTTCGTATCAGTGAGTAACTTTTTTGACACATTGAAAAAGTTTTTTGAGTTTAATTATACATAAAACAGTTTATTCAGCCTGTTTATTTTCTTTGAATTGTCAAAATCATTACATTACAGGCATTTAACAGAAGCTCTTATCCATAGCGACTTACACAACTTTCTACGTAGTATTTTACATTGTATGCATTTACGCAGCTGGACATATACTGAAGCAATGCGGGTTAAGTACCTTGCGCAACTGTGCTATACTGCCGCACACGGGTTCATAACGGGTTGCAAGCAATGGTACTGAATCTTAACAACCTAGGCAATTATTATCTAATACAATGGGAGACCTTTAATTTAATCTGCCTGGAAATTACCCGTTCACTGAACTGTTTTGTAAAAACTACATTGATCTCCAGTCATTCTGTTGTCTGTCTAATAAGTTCCACAGTTGACGTTCCAGCGCCTAAGTTCCACACGTGTCGCTGCCACTTGTATGGCGATACAGTGGTTTTGAGAATCGATATAATATTGTGTTTATCACCGCCAACTTAATACGTGCAACCCCTGTCCAATGATTTATTTATTTAGTGTCGATATGCTACATCATAGTGAAAAGCTACGCTCAGTTTGCTATTTATCTATTTTATCGTTTGGTTAGTTGGCGATGGGCTTTGTACGGTTCGAGTAATTAATTAGCCTAATTAACTGAGAAATTTACCGGGAAGTTTGTAATGAATTCGCGAGTCAATGATTGCCTGGTCCGACGTCGGTCCCCCGGTCAACCCTATATGCACCAATATACTGGTTGGTAGATCACTTTGTGCTGGCCATTGGAAAACATTCGGAATAGACAACAACAACAACAACAACAACAATAATAATAATAATAATAATAATATGCCGTTTAATGTACGTACCAGTTCCAAGCAGTAAAGTAAATAAAAGCAGATGAAGAATACACAAGGAATTTAACGTGGCCATATCTAGTCTTCAGGGCAGAAGTGTACAGTTCGCGGACTGAAATACAGTGAGGATTAAAAAGTTGACTTGCCAGTATAGAGCAGAGGAAATTACGCAGTGCACCAATCCTAACTGGCGACAGAGAAATGTAATGTGTTGCTAGGTAACGTAATTTTCCCTTGCAAGTGATTTACTGTAATGTTTGTATATCCATTTCATTTTTAAAGAGCATCGTGATATTTTAGTATCACTACTCACTCACTTAATAAATTCAGCTATTGTAAGACAGAATTTCCCCGAAGGATGGAAATGAGCAAGAGTGACATACCTGTTTTTAAGTCTGGGGCAGCTAATCAAGCAACTATTAGACCAATCACTATTCTCCCTGATTTATCCGAAGTACTGGAGAAGGTTGTCGACATGAAATGTATGGGTTATTTAGAAACAAACCAAATTTACACCGTCTGCCATTTGGATTTCGCCAGAATTATACTAGGCTACTGTCAGTGCAACTTGCTTCCTTTTGGAAAAACTAAAATATTCAATAAATAAAGGTCATCGGGTGGGGGCAGGTTTTCTGGACCTTAAAAAGCATTCGATACCATAAATCACAGCATTCTTATAAAAAAAGTATCCTCAAGTTATCCTTTAAATTTTTCTGAAAAGCATTGTTTTGGTGTGAGTCGTATCTCGATCCGGAATCGTCAGCAGCTTGTCACAGTTAATAACAACAAATCATCATTCTTGGATAACAAAATGGGAATTGCACAGGGATCCGTACTCGGACCCATTCTCTTTATTAAATGACGTTCCGGACTCATGTCAATGAGACCTGGTCTCCAGACGTACGCGGATGACACCGTCATGTGTCTGGTAAGACTATTAACGCAGTTACCATACAATTGACAGAACACCGAAAATCAATAGACAAATCGCTGAATAATTCCTGTTTGACACTTAATGGTTAAGAAATATTAATAGTAACGGTGTGTAGGCTATTCATCCCGGAGACGGTCCACACTTCAGACGATCGAGATATGAGCCTGATGAACAGGTGACAGAAGTCAACCGGAACCGTGAAGGTCAAATTGTACTCATTTAGAATAATGAGAAACTGAATAATGAGAAACAGTCACTGTCCCATTTGAAACACTGGAGCAGTCTTTGCGCCATCCATGCCCCAGTAATGAACCCTCTTTCAAAGTAATTTGGATCTTTCCCTGTTGCCATCTTGATCCAAAATCGAGGTCATCTAGGCCTGCTCAGCATTTTTATACATACCACAGAGCATGATAGGATGTTAATTGCTTAATTGTATTATGCATACAGCCCAGGCCAAAAGTATTAGGCCACCTGTGGTTTAAACAAATACTTGGTAGAGAAGAATTCAGTTAATATTAGCACATTTACTGAATGACAAACCGAAGTACAAAGTCAATTTCTACCTACAATAACACAAAAAGATGATTTTTATGTAACAATAATCTTAGACACAACTTTCCTGAAAAATAGCCTCCTTTGGCTTTAATTACAACTAAGTTAATATTGGAAGTCTATCCAATCATTTTACAATGTGGGAGGTGGTGAACTGGGAGGGAAGTGGAGGGATATTTAAATTGAGTGAACTCTACCTCATCCCAGGTAGCCTAATGCCTTTAGCCTCTAGTGCAAGTAAAATATGGACTACAGTTGCAAGGAATATGGCAAAGAAAAAGGAGTTAGGCTTAGATGTGTGGGGCCAAGTAAACATTGTGGCAGAAGTTTATTCCTAGTAAGAAATTACAAAGAAGCTGAAGATTTCCAGGTGCAGTGTTCAGTACACACTCAGAAGGTTCATGCTGATGGGTAGTAATGTTTACAAGAGAAGGCCTGGAAGATCAAGAGGCAGAAGACAAACATCTTGTATTGTCTAGCAAGAGAAACTGTTGTAAAACTGCCCCATAACTACAGGAAGGACCCCATGCAAATCAAGAGAAACCAGTTCCCCTGACTTATTCTGCAGCATAATATACAATAAATAGCAAGAACAGATAAATGATAAATTATTACTTATTACTATAACTTATTAAGAAAGACAATGACAGACAGCATCCACATTGGCCTCAAAACTCCATTTGTTGTCAAGAAAAGTTCCAAGATATTTGTACTGATCAATGATTTCCACCGGCTCATCATCAATGAGTGTCTGCATTGATGGCAGTGAACTTCTCTGAATGTCAATAACCATGTCCTTAGTTTTTTTGACATTTAATTTTAAGTAGGAGTAGTCACACCAGAACACAAGCTCTTTAACCACAGGATGATTCAGGCAATGATGTTCTTATAATTGAAATTCTTGATTTCAAGAGTAGCTAGTTAAAATTAAAATTAGCTATTTTAACTAGTTTAAAATAAAATTTCCAATATCAAGAATTAAATTCTTGATATCAAGAATAACAATTTTAACTAGTTAAAATTCAATTTGTGATATCAAAAATGAAAGATCTCATTGAAATGAATGGAGGAAACACTCAAATTATTAATTAATCAAACTATTTAACATTTTAACTACTTTTAACTAGTCCAATTTTAACTAGTTCAAGTGTAATTCCTGATATCAGAAATTTGAATTCTAACTAGTTAAAATTGAATTCTTGATATCAAAAACAAGTTGAATAAAAGCTTTAACAGCTTGCTATATTTGCAGCTGTTATCTTGAATCATTGTCCTTACTAGTCCTTATAATTTCAGATGTCTTGAATTATCCTTCTGACTGGTCACATATGACCAGTCAATGCATTTGTAGATATCTAAAATGTAATAATGGATAGTCAAGTAAAGCTATTAAATGTTAAAATTTGCTGACCTAGTGAAGTCTGAGATGGCAGCTCTGAGGTCACATTTCTCTGTTCGCATTGTTACGACCCCAGTCATAAGTTTGTGTTTACATTTGTCACTGTTGCGTGTGTTTCTTCTTTCCGGTTGTCATCTGATTGGCTGGTTACTTGGCTTGAAAAAGCCACTGTTGGCCACCTACCCGGGGACACTAGCTTTTTGAACTTGTGGTTTGCGTGTTGTTTAGTGATTTCTTCATTTGACTTTACATATTCAATTGTATTTTTGTTTGATTATGATTCCTGTCCAGCCCTTCTGGTTTGTTTGCTGAATAGATCTCGCATATGACCACTGACTCGTTCACTTCAACTGTGATTCTTGCCTTAACACTTCTGGTTTGTTTGCCCCAAGATTTTGTGTTTCTGGCCATTTGTCATATTCGATTCCGATTCTTGCCTAGCCCCTCTACGTTGTTTTTTATTGGATTTCATGTTTGACCTTCCGCTTGTCCTTGACCGTGACTTATGTTTTGCCCTTTGCTTGCCGTAGGCCTATAGTGCTCCGGTTAGCTAGTGTGTTCCCAGTTGGACTAAAAGATCCTTCCATCGGGACACAAGTTTGTTATTTTTCTTTGTTATTTTTCCTTAATTATTTTTTAAACTAATCTGGGTGGAGATTTAACACTCTGTAGGGGGTATGCTATTCAGGATTTTAGTTTCTAACTGTCAGCTAATTGTCCGAAGTTTTGTGTTTAGAGCCTCCCCTTGCCTAGTACCCTTCGAAGACTAGCCAGCATTCAGTTAGATTTGGATAGGCAGATAGGGACCGAAGTTACAGGTCTGTTTTTAAACCGGGTCATAAGAACATACAGACGTTAGCGATTCAATGTTATGCTGCTACGGTATGCAGGGTTTGGTTGGCTGTTGAAGATTTATGCATTTTTGGAATTCACTGAAGGGTTTATCAGAAATGACTCCATTGCTTCTGCATCTGTATGAGACCAGGTTGCAGAACATATTCAATTTAGAATCTGAGCTTATTGAACTGGAACACATTCACCAGTTTTCTCCTTCTGATGATACTGCACTCCAGCGTCTAGTCAAAATGGAGCTCAATCTGTTGCTTAGAAAAAGGGCAGAGTTGATCATCCACAGATCTAGACAGAACTACTATTTCAATGGAAGCAGACCAAGTCATTAATTAGCTCTACAATTGTGTAAGGGTGATATATTTGCCAACCTTTCAGCCATTATGTCATCTCAAAGGGCTTTATTGACAGACCCAAAATATATTAATGATACATTTCATAGTTTTTATTCTGAATTAGTCTGCTCAGAGTTTTTCCACAATTTCAACATATTCACATCCTTCTTTCAGCCACTTAATTTCCCTTGTTTATCGGATTCTGAAGCCCATGATTTAGGTAAACCTGTCACGTTGTACCAATTAAAGGAGGCTCTCAGACATGCAAAGCAGGGGAAGTCTCCTGGTACAGATGGCATAACAGCAGAACTTTATTTAATGTTTTGGCCTGAGTTGGGCCCTTACTTACTAGACATGATTAACCATGCTGTTTCCGCAGGCTATTTTGATAGAGACATTAACATTGCACTCATATCTCTCCTGTTGAAAAATGGCAAGGACCCGAACTCTTGTAGCAGCTATTGACCATTATCCCTCATGAGATCAGATGTTTAGCTGTACACTAAGGTATTGTCACAGTGTCTTGAACTACACATGGCAAAACATGTAAATCAGGATGAAACTGTGTTTATTAAATCACGCTCTGCTTCTGACAACATCCGTCGTCTTTAACATATTATATATTGTGCAGATCAGAAGAAATGACCCTGTGGTGTCTTTTCACTTGATGTAATGAAAGCCTTCTTTCATCTCGATTGGCAATATCTGTGGGCAGTGCCAGAGCACATGGGTTTAGGCTTTTGGTTTATTGCAGATTTTGTATTACAACCCCTCTGCAGTTGTACTTACTAGACCGAATAGCCTCATTCCATTTTCGCTAGCTAGAGGCACCCATCAGGGCTGCCCACTCTCTTCTTTATAATTTGCTATATCATACATCATATATACAACCATTAACTCTAGCGATCCATCAATCAATATAATGTTCTCCCATTGTCATTAAGAACACTCATCATCATATTTAGAAATACAATATAATTTTATTTGTAGACAACCAAGTCCAGTGCATACCAAATCTGCTGACAGTTTGTAATAAATTTGGTGAAATCTCTGGTTATAGAATAAATTAGTCCAAATCCTCTTTTTTGCCCTTAAATTCCTGAGTGGCCAAAGTGCACTTGAATGATGAATGATACCATTGCCTCCCCCAGTAGGTTTTTGGGATAAGCTACATAATCTTGTCTCGAGGTATATATGGAATAGGAAACACGCTAGGATTAAATCTTCTACATTATATCGGGAAAAATAAAAAATGGGGGGAATCACTTCCAAATTTTAAGATGTATATTCAGTCATTCGTTCTTGGACCTCTGGCAGTTTGGGTTGATCCTGATTCAGCAGTCAGCTGGCATGTATTAGTAAAACCATTCATAATTCAAGACATCATATACTCAGCTATTTCAATTACACAAGCCAGATTACGCTTTGGACCCATAAACTCTCACCTCATTGCCACTTGAAGATTAGTAGAGATTGTATGTAGGTATTGTAATTTTTTTGTTATTATTATTATTATTATTATTATTATTATTATTATTATTATTATTTCTTTTTAATTATTGTTATTTATTATTTTTAGGATAATTATTTTAATTAATGATGTTTTTTACTTGTTAATTATTGCTGCTGCTACGTCCCTACTGTGTTGTCAGGGTGCCATTATAAAAGAGCAATGGCCTTGTCCTTTCCTGATTAAATAAAGGTAATTGATTGATTGATTGATTGACTGATTGATTGATTGATTGAAAAAAGCGATGTGAAAGACTGATATCACATTCTAGGAAGCATTTGGTTGCAGTTATTGCTGCTAACATTAAATAAATGAAATGACTTGTGTTCACTCAGGTCCTTTGTCTCATATTACATTTTGTCTAAAGAACTGAATCCATTCAGTGTGACAAGTATACAGTAATAAAGGAAATCAGAAAGGGGGCAAATACTTTTTCATGGCACTGTATCTGCTCAGATCCAACCAAATGCCTCAAAACATATCGGATGGCACTTCAGTTGTCAGCAGAACAATGACCCCTAACATACTGCTAAAGCAACCAAGGAGTTTTTCAGGGCCGTCTTGGGCCATCAGAGTTAAATTAAACATTCATTAATTTAAATGTCTTACATGAGGCAATTTTTGCTCTTTGACACTGTGATGTGACACAAAGTTTAACTGAGCACATTGTCAGATAGTAAGATTAAAAAACACTGGGCCAAGTAACTTGAAACAATTTAGGAAACATTGGGTAGCATTGCTATGGAATACAGCTTGTTTATAATGTAACGTGGCGTACTTTTGATATCAATACTTTTAATGACAGGCCTAGATTTGAATTAATGACTTACACCCAGTGCTTTGTAGGCTATGTGTGAGTAACTTGGCACTTGTACATTGAAAATAAAGATAAAGATATTACTAGACAACCTCAGGTAATTACTGTAGCTACCCCATGTGAATAGGGCCTTTGCTTTCATGATACAACACATCTGGATGCATTTTCATTTCAAAATTTGCTACATTCTGGCCTTTTGCGAAAACACAAGCATGTTTACAAGCATGAAACGACATCACATCTTAAATGTTTATATTTGTATGATATGTTATTATACTTGGCTAACATACATTTGTAGGAATTTGTTGTCTCCTCCTTTGCCATGCTCTCCATGCAGCAACATTTAATTATCGCAATGCCTGCTGGGTCAGCACTCATTTTTAAGCCAGCGATTTAATTGCCTCAATTTCGAGCGGGCACACAGGTATGGCAAGCCCTTTTAAGATTTAATAGCGTTACCAGATTCACATTAAATATATTTGTAATTAATTTCTGACTAGTCAAAATGCTCATTTAAGATGTGTCTAATTACAATTTGACTAGTCAAAACGCTAATTTAAGATATCTATTATTCCATTTTGACTAGTAAAAGTTTGCCGTTAAGTTGTATGGAACCTTCAATTAGACATATCTACAATTCAGTTTTGACTAAAACGTGAATTCCAGATATGTCATTTATATTATGACTAGTCATAATTCAAATTGGAGATATCTTCACATTAGTTCTGAGCAGTCATAATTTCAATTAAAAATATCTTTAATTCCTTGTTATTGAGGGTATCTAAAAGACCTTTTTTGATATCTGAAACTAAGATCTTACTGGTCACAACACAACTGTAGCTATCTTGAACTGGAGTTTTGACTACTCAAAACTAAAGTGAAGATATCTCGAATTTGAATTATTACCAGTCAAATGTCTCTTTAAGATATCTAAAAAGAAGTTATGGCTATCTTGAAAGGAGACTGATCTTATTTTGGAGATATTTTCAGTTCTATTTCTGACTGAATTGAAAAGGCACTTGACTCTGGTTCAGGTTGGTGTAACATGGCGGTTGCTGTGTTAGCAAGAACAAGGACCTTCTACAACAAGGAGCACGTTTTTGAGGTCTACAACTACATTTTGACTAGTCAAAATGATAATTGAAGATATCTATAAATGTATCCCAACTAGTCAGAATGATAACTGAATAGTCATTAATGAATTACAGATATATTTAATGTGAATCCAGTCATGCTATTAAATATTAAGTGGGCTTGCCATATAGGCTAGTAAAAATGTATTTACAGATATCTTGAATTATTGTTTTCCTGGTAAGATTATAATTGCAAATATTTTCATTATCATTCTGACTGGTTACATTGTAATTATGTCTAGTCAAAATGCATTTGTAGTATATCTAAAATGTAATTTTGGATTGTCGAGCAAAGCTAATAATTGTTAAAATGGCTTGCCATATGGGGGGGTGGCTGAATGACCACTTCCTTTCGCTCAATTTGGCTCACTCGGTATTGGGACACCCTTAAGTATAACGTGGGCTCACTTGAACATGCAGAATTGTTCATGGCTTGTTAAAACACTAAAATCCCTAGTCAAATCTAGCTACATAGTTGTCAGTAACTACGGTAGTTTATAGGAAAAAAACATTGACTAAGATCACAACTTTGTGCATTCGTACTTAATACTGCAGCAGTGTCGGAGATAAAAATAATTTTTACAATATGTGTGCTAACAATACTTACTAAACTATTTAATGGAGCTGAAGTGTAGGAGTAGTTTGGCAACCAGGGGACAGTTCAGTGCTGGAGGGGTCTGAGGGCATGCTCCCCAGGGAAGAAAATATTTGAAAAACAGCATTTAAATGCCAATTTCGGGTGACTTATCTGCCAAACAGTATTTATTAATCTGCTGTTAACAAGTACTCATACAGCTGGCTCACATTACATTACATTTTACATTATAGGCATTTAGCAGACGCTCTTATCCAGAGCGACGTACAATAAGTGCATAGGTTCATGATGTAGAGGTGCAAAAGAAACACATGCTATATTATTAAATATTATTCTGTTACCATTTAAATACTTCAGCTTCTTTCGCATAATGTTAACTGAGGAGCGGGAGACGACTGAGTTAGAGTTCTGTATCTGTACCTGCTTGTGACTGTTTTGCCTGGGAGAGTTCTGATTGGTCAGCATCTGTTGTCCATGCAGAGAGAGCCTGATCTGTCAATCTGATTGTGACCGCACTGGTAGAAGTACTGGTGTAACATAGAATGGCATGTTTCACAAATTTATTCCTGCTACAGGCCAAATAAGAAGCGCTACGCTGTGCCCCAAAAGGGATTGTTAATTTATTTGCATTATTTTTATTGCAACCATAACACAATATGGGATGCCCCCCCTCCCCCCAAGTGTAATTTTCTCTTTTTTATGGGGGGTCCCTTGTTTGTCATGGGGGGTCCCGACATCCAGTAAATCAAGTTATTGATAGAGAAGTAATACTCTGGAATTAGTTCAACTCAAAAAACTTCAGTTTAATAGCTATGTTCTTATTTTTATTGAATGATACATAAAAGTTAGGTGAAATACATTGTAAATACTGTTGTTAAGTGTAAAGACAGTTGAGTTTGAGAATGGAAAAACATCTTTAATTAAAGATTTATGGTGTGATAGAAATGCATTTTCTATATATTTATGTTGGTCATAAAGCAGATATCAACCCCTTAAAATCTGATCAGAACATTCAATAAATTCCTGGTGTATTTTGACAAATGTTTTGTAACATGCACTAGTACAAGAAAACATCCAATAACATGAAAATGTCAATGGGTGTAAACTTTTTATTTATGATTTAACAGTAAGAACATTACCACCTAACATTTACAAAAAAGTTGATTCATGGATAATTTTCAAAGCCTTATTTAAAGTGCCACCAAAAATAATTTTTAAGCTATCAAGTAAAAAACTGATTGACCACAATTTCACTACATATGGATGTCTTACCTGTTTATACAAGTGTACTGTGTATCCACAATTGGGAATTCCCTCAAAAATGACTCTCTAGTTTAATATTGATATACTATAATGGGAATATCTGTACCACTAAGTTTAGATGAAGTGGTACAGATACAGTTCATTTAAATTCATACTAGATTCATAGGCCATATAGGCAGGACCAGTGTTTCCTGTAATACGCCTGTTTTCCCCTTCTTTATGTAGTTTGGCTTTTGTAATAAATCAGTGAAGCGCAAAATAGGTGCCTGATCACGTTCTAAATTATTCAGTATACTATTTGTATTTTGTAATAGCTATTAATAGTGAAATCTGTATTTACAACATGAAGGAAATTTATTTTAACACACTGAAGAAACTGATCATGAGTTCATGAGTCTTCTCCATGTCTTGATCTTGAGTCTTCATGAAGACCTGGACAAAATGAAAAAAAATATTATTTAAAGACTTATCATAATTCATGTGAACCAACCGATGTTTAACATTTACATTAAACTCACAGTACATTTGCAAAATATACTGAGTGAGTGTTTGACCACGATATTTAGCAAGTGGTGTCCTGTGGTACTTTTGAAATGAATCAAGGCAGTACATTTATGAAAATGTGGGTTTGCACGGATTCCTTTATCCAGTTATATTGCATTGCAAAAATTTAACGCATGTTATAATGGATAAGATTATTAATTGAGAATTATTAATGGAGAATTACTAGTAGTGATTCTCCAGAGTTAAGACCCTAAAATCTCCTGTTTTGGAAAGCAAAAAAAGAAGAAAAAGACACCTGACTGATAATACTACAAGCATTTTGACTGTATACTACAACTCAGTGGCAATAGATTCTAAAATGAAAGGTAAACTAGAATTTTAATCAATTGTAGCATGCAGTCAAAAGCACAGCTTAGGCTATAGTTTGCCACAGAATACAGGGCTGATCAATGATTCATGTCCATGTATACAATATTTAATTAGTTTCAATTCAGTTGGCTGATGTCACTCTAGGGGATAAACAATTGTTTAGCCAATAATCCCAGTACAATAATGTACTTATGTTATAAAACTTACCAATTGATACATTAACAATGCAAATATCAACTTATGCAAACTGGAAATAAATTAACCTAATGAATTCCTTGAGGTTGCCGGCAGGTAAATCATTGCTTTTATCCGTCACTAATTCAAGGCACACTGCTGTAACACCTACACCACTGTAAAGCTTATACTCTACGCACTTTGATGCAAAAAACCCTGTCTCGATCAGTAAAATCATAAAAAAAAAATAAAAAACAAACTAAATAACAAGGCAGTCCCCTTCCCCAAAGTATGGCTGAAATTGACACCCTAATACTACGGTGATGATATTGATATCTTGAAATCCCCCTCAGAGCCCTAAGTAATCAATCTGCTCTTTGTACACAGACAAGTAAATGTCACCATGCATTCTGCATTATTTCCATTAAGCCGAAAACCTTTTCAGGAGGATTTGAACACAAACTTTTCTATGTATGCAAATAGAATTTCAAATGCGAAAAGTGCAGTTTTTCTATAAAAAAAAAGCAACTTCTTACCTTACAAACAGTGAAAAAATGATTTGAATTAGACATTCCAGTGCCGAGTAAATAGCCTAAAAGCAAGCTACTGTACTACCTGAAAACATTGACCCTCTCTAAGCGGGTCTTGACTTTAGCCCCTGCTTGGAAACCCCATATACGTTACAGTAATCATACAGTGTCGTGTTCTTCAAGCTCAGTGTAGATTTCGAACGCAGTTTACAACTTCCTTCTAGGTGAAACTACGGCTTTGCTATTCTACTGTACTGACTCACTTCACGTTTTTGCATCGGAATGGAATGAATGCATGAATGGAAGCTTAGCGCACACTTTATCGGTTGCTTATCTGAGCTTTGTTTGTTTATCTGCAAAAAGACACTGCAGTAGTGATAAAGGGCACAATATTATTTTAATTCGTTTATGATTCGATTATATATTTTTGTCATTTTCCTCCTTGTGAGCCCTCACTCTGTTGTCATCAGGAGGTTTACTGTTACAAGCCTGTTTTCCAGAAGTATGGCAGCTGAATTTAGATTACTCAGTAAGGTAAAACCAAGAGGTTTGGTTGTTTTTAACTTAATTTAGTTGGTGTGATAACTAACCATGAACACATTTTGTACATAGAATCTCTCCAAAACGACAGCAATGTTCCAGAGGGTACAACCATCAATGGAATTAGCTTCTAGAAGTGGAATATGGCTGGGAGAAAATATATATACAATAATCCAATTTGGAGACGTTTGGTGCTATTTGGAGAGGTTTTCAGGAGATTTGGGCCGACTTCTTGGAAAACGCATCACAGATTTTACTGCCTTGTTCAATCCACTCCACTTTTAATCTGGTGTTGTATACATCCTGGGTTACGATTGAAAAAAGGAATCTGGTTCCACCTGATATCAGAAGTACATATAATCCCTACAGAATAAAGAAAATACAAAACAATTATTGTATTTCTTTTTTGGTTCCCAGAATAAATATGTCCAGTATGTTTACAGAGTCAGACTCCCATAGGATCAGGGGATTTAGTACTTTTTCCTATAAATATGGGCTGCGTTTCCCAGAGTCTCCTTAGCGCTACGTGCGTCGTAAGTTATCCCTTAAGCTCTTCCTTTAGCTCTTGAGCTGTTTCCCAGCGTCTCCTTAGTTAAGGTATACCTTTAAAAGGGGGGTCTGGGGCACTCGTAAGCTGTCCCTTAACGCTGCGCTCCGTGGTTTCAGCCTTATTACGCCAACATTTTGCTTTTCAAATCGACAGTTGTACTACAGTGCGCATCTAGTAGCACATCTGCATGCGAAAATTACATAGATAGTTTAATATGAACTTTTTACGAAAATTAATTTTCCAATCAACGTTTCTGTGCATAGCACGTCGTGAGAATGTTGTCGTTTTACCTGTCTATCCCCATCATGATGGTAATTAAGTATAGGGCCTATCCATGATACTAATCCAATTTGTGAAAAGAGTTTCGATGTACCTTAACGTTTTACGAAGGTTCTTAAGGTATACCTTCTTAAGGGAAACCGCTTTTTTACGAGTGTTTCCCAGACTATACCTTAAGGCAACTCTTAAGGGACAACTTAAAGGTACATCGTAAGTTGGAGCTGGCCTTCACTGTGGTTCTGAAAAGTTTATCAATCGATGCCAAGCGAATCGATTGTCTCACTTGTAAAGGCTTGTGAATGACGTTTTAATATAACAAGTGTTGTCATAATCATTTTACATCAATCTAATATTGCAGAAGAGGAAGCTATGCCTACTAGAGATCATCTGCTAATCTCTTTAAGAGTCCGTTAAGACGAGACGTTGTGATAGTTTCAATAAATACGTACATATAGGCTACAAAGGATAAAATAAAAAGCATCAATCGGGACATATAAGCCATAGTCTGGGACTTTGTGGAAGCCCAGGGAAAAGGATATAGGCTACATATGGGTGAATTATTTTGTTCTTATTGAAACAAAGGTCTAATGTTAATTTGTTTTTGTCACGCAATATATAGGCGACCGTAGCAGCATATCACTGCACTGCACTGATTCCCGCAAACTTTTCTCTGCAATGCAAAAATGATCGTAGATGAAAGGCAAAAGCGCGTCTGTGGAAATTGATCATGATGAATTCTATACCGGGTGCCTTATGAATAGGTCTACCTGTTAAAGTGATTTGTTCATCCACCTTAATTTGCTGTTGGATAATCTTAAATTTAACCAAGAATATCATTATTTTGTTGTTTACCTAAAACCATAAAACAACATGGTAAGAAAAATGTTCCGTAATGTTGATATTTACCCAGTGCTATTTTGTTTTATATAGGAGGTGTGAGCTAAAGGAAGGGGATGTAGATCATTTGGCTATGTTTGTCCATTATGAGCCACTGTACCTGTATGTGTGTTTATGTCCAATCAACGTGCTCTAGTTTGGTCATGCAAGTAGACTCACTCAACGTTGTTTTATATTCTTAATAAACCGGCAGTTTGTTCCAAGTCAGTGTGATCATTGACTCACACACAAACGAACTCATTTCTACAGGGTATGCAGTCAGAAAAGCCATGTCTTAAGTTAGTGCCACTAAGTATAAATTTAAAAAAACTTTTTTTTTCTTTTCACAAATTGGATTAGTATCATGGATAGGCCCTATACTTAATTACCATCATGATGGGGATAGACAGTTAAAACGACAACATTCTCACGACGTGCTATGCACAGACACGTTGATTGGATAATTACTTTTCCTAAAGTTAATATTAAACTCATTTTCGCATGCCTATGTGGTACTAGATGCGCACTGTAGTACAACTGTCGATTTGAAAAGCATAATGTTGGAATAATAAGGCAAAACTGTGACAGGATTACTGGAGCGCAGCGCTAAGGGACAGCTTACAAGTGCCTCAGACCACCCTTTTAAAGGTATACCTTAATTAAGGTATACCTTAGCTAAGGAGACGCTGGGAAACAGCTTGAGAGCTAAAGGAAGAGCTTAAGGGATACCTTACGACGCACGTAGCGCTAAGGAGACTCTGGGAAACGCAGCCCTGGGTTTTAAGTGGGAAGAAAGTATGTAAAGGAGAGCGCACAATAAGAAAACTACTTGGGCATTGAGAATATTAGAGAAGTTCGGAAGACTGAATTGTTAGTACTGAGCATGTAGAATCTGTGTAGAATGTACTTCTGGGGGGTGTCTCATGGCGTAGCCTGTAGAGCACTATCCACTTGCTCATTGCGAGCCGCGACATCAGCAGTTCGCATCCGACCGCACAACATGTTCGCATGTCTCTCCCACTCATCCCCGTTCTTCCTGTCTCTCTTCACTATCCTATCCAATAAAGCTGAAAAAGCCCATGAAAAAAGAATGCACTTTTGGGAGTAAAGTATAGTAGGCAGAGGGAGCAAATTCTCCCTGGTCCCTTCTATATATTTGAAGGATTTTAGAAAGGGACTTCTTACCTTCAATGTGCTGTGTTTCCCTTGTTTACCCAGTTTCAACTTTTACTTCTTCTTAACCAGGTGCTTTGTTGGCCATGTGCCTGTTAGTACTAGGTGTTTACATCTATTGACTTGTTGCTTATGTGCAATAGTAGTATTTAGTCAGATAGGCTGATAGGATTTGCCTGATCATTTAAAAGGAATTTGTTTTAAAGGGTCTGAAACATAAAATGTAAGACAGGCTCATGATTATTTGGTGACACTAGTGAATGCAGTGTTTGTCTGTCTTGTTAATGTTTTGCTTATTATTCGCTTATTTCATCTATCAAAAAAGTTTCATTCTTAAACGTACAGCTAACTGCTGATGGAATATCACATTTCCATTGTACAAAAATGTAATCCATAGGGCAGTAAAAAAACAAACACGATGCTTAAAGACATACACTATATGACCAAGAGTATGTGGGCACCCCTTGGTCTGGGGCTGTTTTTCATGGTTTGGGCTAGGCCCCTTAGTTCCAGTGAGGACAACTCTTAATGCAATGACATTTAAGACTATTCTGTGCTTCCAAATTTGTGGCAACAGTTTGGGGAAGGCCCTTTCCTGTTTCAGCATGCCCCCATGCACACAGTAAGGTCCATATAGAAACTGTTTTGTCGAGAATGGTGTGGAAGAACTTACCTAGCCTGCACAAAGTCCTGACCTTAACCCCATCCAGTACCTTTGGGATCAATATGAAAGCCAACTGTGAGCCAGGCCTAATTTCCCAATCAGTGCCCGACCTCACTAATGCTCTTCTGGCTCAATGGAAGCAAATCCCTGCAGCAATGCTCCAACATCTAGTATAAAGCCTTCCCAGAAGAGTGGAGGCTGTTATAGCAGCAAAGGGTGCACCAACTCCATATTAATGTCCATAATTTGGATGAGATGTTGGATGTCAGGTGTCCACATACCTTTGGACTTATAGTGTACCTTGAGCACAGTGTGGTACTAACCACCCTGAAATGTCAAAATGTCAAAAAGCTCTGTGCTGACGAACACCAAACAAAAGCCCACTTCACTTCTTTTTTCTTAAAATATCAATAAAACTGAAGTTGCTTTACAGTGTGAAAATCTGCATCATTTCTTTTTTTTCGGCCTGTCTCTACTCACTCAATAATTTTGAAAGATGTAAAATAGTATGGAGAGTGTGAGGAAGGTGGAGATATCAAACAGTTAATTAATTCCACAAATCCAATTGGCAAAGGTGGTTGTAACTACTTTTACAACTGTCATTAAAACCTTTATTACCACCAAAAAGTCTTTCTTTACCATTATCACCATATCTTCTGCCTGCCTTGAAATCCATAAAATAATCCCCTTGCTTTAATGGCTTGAAACTTGCCTCTTACTGCTTGCAGCGGTACTTGGCGGCGAAATTTTAATAGAAGCTGAGATGTTTCCCTTGGTTTCCCTCGGTTTCTCTCACAGACTTGCATTCATAACATGCACTCATTTGGCCTAGTACCTGACTGCATGGAATCCTAACACAGCACCTTTGACACAACCTGGTGCTCCTGATACATCACTATGCCCCTCTGAACTGCATTATACATTCCTTCATTTGGACCTTCTACTTTACCAGCAAGTTTAATACCTCAACAGTAACCTGCTCAACCCATTGAACTATTTGCTGTAATGGATCCTGTGAGGGGGCGGCATGGTTGTGGTACTGGCTGCAGGCGAAGAGATGGCCGGCCGGCAGTCGCAGCTGTGGGCACTTACGTGATTGATTCTAACCTTTATCTGTACTGTCTGTAGTGAGTGCGGGAGGTTTTTTCACGACGGATGCACACGGTTTTATTTGATTGCGACTGAACGCTGGCACATTTGCGGTATCTGGTGCTGGTGCTGATGCTGATGCTGTAGTCGTGGCTGTGGCTGTTGCTGTTGCTGTTGCTGTCTGGCACCATGTGCATCTGCTGTGAAAAACCTCCCGGTCTCACTGCAGGCAGTACAGATAACGGTTAGAATCAATCACGTAAGTGCCCACAGCTGTGACTGCCGGCCAGTTAAACCACTCCCCCCTCTCTCCGCCTGCTGCCGGCACCACAACCACACCGCCCCCTCACAGATCCCTTATTACATTTCCTTAACCATCCATTCTACCTTGACTTTACACCAGGCAGGCCAGAGGAGGATGGGCTCCCCCTATGTAGCTATGTTCCTCCCACAATTTAGTCCCATCTGTGAGGCTTTTCTTTCCACCGTTTGAGTGTCTTTCTTCCCACTGGAGAGTTATTTGCCTCGCTTATTTTTTGGGAATTCAGACTTGGTTTTTGCCCAGTTTTCATTCTGTTTCTCTGTAAAGCATATTTGTGACAGTTCTCTGTAAAAAGTTCTATGCAAATAAAATGGTTTTGAACTGATTTGATAATTATTTGATAATCCACATATAATTATAATTTAAAGTAAAAGAAGAAAAGCATTGTGGTTACACTTAATTAGGGTTAATCTCTAATCTCTTTTGAAATTGTTCAAAGTAAATTTCACTCTGACAGTGAGTTATTCTACAGGATTATTATTAGAAATGGAAAGAGCTCTGCAACTATCCAGACTAAACTATAACCAGTGATATTTATAGTATTGATAAACATTAGGCTTATATGACAGTTGCCATACTACTTCTACTGTGCTACAATACCATATGTTCCCACAATACTATGCAGTATGTTCCTATATGTTCCTATAATAGTATATGCTCCTACTGTAAGTGCTATTGAGTGATTTATCATATTTTCTCATTTTAATACCTTCCAGTACCCATTACATAAATACAAAGTCGGATGAAGAATACCACATTCCCAGGACTGATCATAAACAAAGCTTCTTCTGTTTGCATACCACTACATGTAATGAATTTTGGCTAGGCACCTTAGTCACATATTTATCGTATTTGAATTTGTGTAAATGTTTGGTGCATACATTATAATACCTCTTTTAGTTGCAGTTATTTCCTTTGATGAGGAAGAAAGTTCCAACTCCCACTCCCAGCAGACCCAGGGTCAGTCCTATTCCACAGAACGCTGTCGCTGCCGTGTTTGGTTCATTGTTAGCTTCAGGCTCTGTGTGAAGAAAGGACTTTCATTCAGGCAAAATACATCTAAAAGTGAATCATTTAGATGCTCGCATTTTCTAGCAACAATCTTTTCTAAGACTGAAAAATATAAAAGAAAATGTCAATACTAGCTATCCTTCGAAGTGGTATATATATATACATATATATATGGTGCTTGGTTTTAGGTCCAAATCTCGGGCACAACATTGCTCTTCTACCCTTGATCGAGGTACAAATCTTTTATTATACATGCATAATACTTGTACCATCCATGCAGAACACAGTTAACTGGTTACAGTGGACAGGGTTGGCCCATGGCATAAAGGCTCAAATTTCCAAGTAGACACTCATGGGACTAGAGGAGTCTTCTCTGGAGACTTCAAATTATTTGCATGCATTCTTCACTACTGAAAACCATTTTTAATGATCAGAGCATTGTTTCTGTCACAAGAGGTCAATATGGGGTAAAACAGGTTTATGTTTATGCGTTTCAGCATCTCCACCTTTGATTGTCATAAATCAAATTTTCTTGGTTCTTACACACAGATATGCCATCTGAGAATTGTGAAGTCATTCATTTTGACTCCATCTCACTGAATGCAGTTAATACACCTGAATGAAAAGTGCTCTGTGTCCTGCATAGATGAGTATGGTGGCCAATTAACAACAAATCTTGCGAGGAAGGAAAGGATGAAAATAAGATCCTCCGCACGGAGTATCAGCCAATCACAACAGAGTTCTGGGTATGAGTAGTAACCAATTAATTCTGGAAACGAAAGCTCATTGATGAGCCATCGCTGTGCAGAAAAAAGTACTTTGAGAGCACACAGGCTACTGTCTTTCGTTTTGCTTGCAGACCAATTTCACTACATGCGAGTTAACACTGCGCTCTTTGAGAATACTGGTGTGTGAGAGTACATTTTACTTACATGGAGAGCATACTTGTGCACAAGTGTCTTTTGCCTGCGTGGAGAAAATACTTAAGAGCATGAGTGCTTTTTGCTCACGTAGAGAGAATACTCATGTGCATGTGCCTTTTGCTCACCTGGAGAGGATTCTCATGCATGAGTGACATTTACTCACGTTGCGAGAATACTCACAGGAAAGAATACTTGTGCAAGAGTGCCTCGCATGGAGAGAATACTCACTGGAAAAGTGCCTTTTGCTTGAGTTGAGAAAATACACACGAGAGTATTTTGTTCATGCGGAGAGAATATTTATGCGTGAGTACCTTGTACTCTCACGTGGAGAAAATACTTGCACAGGCTTGCCTTTTGCTTGTGTATAAAAATACTCAATTTACATTAAGAAAACATACCAGATATCATATACTGCTGTATAAAATGTTTTAAAAATGTAACACTGTTCAATCATCAGTTGAAAATTATCAAAAGAAAATTTAAAGCATGTGTGAGACATAATAATAACTAAATTGTGCATAGAGAATCAGTAAAATAACTCAGGTCTGTGGACACCCAGAGTTACCTACATTATAACTTGGGCCAAGGTTCTGCCTCTATCAATAAAAATTATTAGTTAACCTAATATGAAGAGAGTGAACATGGATGTAATGTATACTCTGCATCTTGGAATGTAAATGGAGATAAACTGGTGGAACTAATTATAACATATTATTCTGATACATCAGTGTGCAATCTAATGTTTGAGAAGCTTTCCCATTTGTAGCTAATTGCTCATTTCTGTCTTTGTTGTTGCTTGCCTCACACAAACTCAAACTATCTTTCGAGTGTCATATATCAGCCAGGTGCTTTATCTTTCTGACCATCACTTGTTCTCACTGTTATTGCAAAGGACATGGTGACTGAAACGTCAGCGTCTTTTGACTCAAGAAACAGTTTTGAACCCAAGAGAATCACAGGCAAATATTATTCCATTCCTTAAATTATTTTTATACATTCTGTTGCCCTTGCACCAATTTTTACCAACTTGTAAATTGACTCATCCATTGAGGCCCTGACACAGTCTACAATATAACTAATACAGAGATGCATTCAACACAGAGAATAACTGTATCATGATGTGATCTACTCAAACAGAAGAACTGTGTCAGTATGTTAGAAATAATGAGTCTATATGTTATTTGTCAAGAAGCTTCCAAAATGCTTTGCTTAAAATATTCTGCAACTAATTTTCAATTACACTGGGTCCTTACCCCAGATCCTGGTTAGGGGTTCCGGAAGCCCCTTGTGCTCCACGCTGCAGGAATAGACATCCCCCTCCTGGGGAGTGATGCTCAGAGTGGAGAACTGTTGGAACGTCAAATCAGGGTTTGGATAGTAGCGGCTTAGAGTCACTCCATCCTTCACTTCAACATTATTCTTGGTCCACTTCACTTTGACAGGAGCCGGATAGAAGTTGGTCACAAAGCAGATCAGACTGTTACTCTTCCCCAGCTCAACTTCTTCCCTTGAAAAGATTGTGCTCTGAGGAGGATCTGTGGAATAATGAATCATCATATCCTTGTTTGCAAATCAAATTTGAACATAAGTTACTATATATTGTTTGGTCAAAGTATGTTTACCAGTGGCTAGTAGCCCCCCATGCCCCCCCCCCTCCCCAATGTATGTTCAGTTCATTGTAATCTCAAATCTGACTGATGTTGAAAACTGAGAAATAATTATTTCCTCATCATTTAGCCTTGTTTCTAAACCTGCACCCTATTATGGGTCACAGGGCCCAATATAGGCGAGCCATTCAGCCATCAGGTTTCCCAGTGGTAAATAACGGGAACATCCTAGCAACCAAGTCACCCATCCCACACAAGCTCAAAAAGTGGCCATCACATGTCCGTTTTTAGGCAGAGCATGGAAAGGGAATAACTGCAGTTATCAGATTCACCACGATGCTCACTCTGCACCAGTGCACCTTGCTGTGCCTCACTGAGTAGTGTTTTCAGGAAATACTCCAGCAGTGCTCAACTGCCTGTCACCTCAGAGATAATGGTATCATATGCAAATATCATATGATGGTAATTTTATATGATTATAAATGTCTCACAATAAGTACGTGACTGATAGACATGTGTGCCAGGCTGAAAGCTGCAGGTTTCATTAACAAGGAGTAGGCAATAAAATATTACAGGGCAGAAGTGCTTGAAATATTTTATGCACTTCTACCTAATTAAATTTTATGCCCATTTTAATATAATGCATTAGACCGATTGAGCATCTTGTCAAGTTGCACTAAGAAGTTCCCTCATTATGGTACTCAAAGTAACAGAACAACATTCCAATTAAATGAAAATAACCAAACCATTCCAAATTCCAGGGTTTTTAAATTTTTTTTTTTTTTTTTAGATCTAAGTTTTGAAATAGGAATATATGGCAATGATAAATATGAGATGCAGGATGACGAGTCGCCTCGTCTTCTCGTAAGGTCTGTGTGAGCAAGAGCAATTAACTGTATGGAGCCGTGTAAGATTTTGGACACTGATCCAACATCCATTTTGATATGCCGTTCCAAAAATCATAATTATAGATGAGAGGTCTTTATTTTGTGTCACTTTAGCCGTTTGCGCACAACACAGTTACAGCTCAGAGTGAAATGCGGTTAGACATGATGACTTCTTACCTATTTGCTCAGGTGGGTCCTTTTCAGCTTTAACAGCCCCGTTCAAGTTATGAATGCAGACCGCATGATTAACCAGTGCAGATGCCATCCAGCCTGGATACGTAAATTTATCAACAAACTCAGGTATGGTGTAAATGACTGCATTGTTTTTAAAGTCTACATAAAACATTTCCTCTCCATCCTGCTGTTTCTCATCCTCTGGAGCAGTGTCATTGGTCTGGCAGGCTACAACGTTAATATCTATATGAGCTAAGAGAGAGAAATATGAGAAAATTTAAGTTTTGCATTTTCAATGATTGTTTTTACATGCCATGAAAATAATATCCATGCTTATTAATTAATTCATTCATTGAACATACACTTCATTTACATATCATTTACATGCTCCCTCTGGATCACATCATTCAGACACATGGTCTAAACATTCGCTGCTATGGCAATGATATTCAGATATATGGCAGCACCAAATCCCCTGCAGCCCTTTTGCCTCAGACTCTCCTAGCTTGCATTCAAGACATAAAAAATTTGATATCTGTCAATTTACTAATTCTCAATTGTGATAAGACAAATCTTGCTGCTTACGCCTCTCTAAAACCACCGATTCTGTCTTGCCATTAAAGGCATCTCAGTTGTTTCATCAGCCTGCCAGTCAGAAACCTTGAAATTATTTTTTATTCTATATTCTAACATTGACTTTATACCAAAACTGCTTTCTTCCATCTCTGTAACATTGCTTGTCTCCACCCATCCCTCAACTTCACCGATGCTGAAGCTCTCATATATGTAATCATTTCCTCCTGCTTATATTACTGCAACACCTTTCTCCCCAGCCTCCCATTCAAAACTCTCCGTAAATGGCAGTATGTCTAGAACTGAGCTGCTGGGGTATTCACACACACACAAACACACATACATGCACAAACACACATACACACACACACACACACACACAAACACACATCAGCACACACACATCACACACACACACACCACACACACACACACACAAACAACAACACACACACACATACACCACACACACAACACGCATGCACACACATACAAGCACACAACATACATCAGCACACCATCACACACACACATACACACACACACACATTGACAACCACAACGCTCTCACACCACTAACATGCTTGCACACACACCACCTCAACTCACATGCTGAAGCTCTCATATATGTAATCATTTCCTCCTGCTTATATTACTGCAGCACTTCCACCCAGCCTCCACAATCTCACAAATGCAAGTCTACAACTGAGCGCAGATTACACACACAACACATAACACACATCATGCACAACACACATACACACACACATGCAAGCACACACACACACACACAACACACATACATGCACACACACAACACACACACACAAACACACACACACTACATGCACACACACAATACACCACCACTACAGCACACACATCAGCCACACCACTACACACATCACACATGCATAAACACACATACATGCACACACACCACATCACACACACACACCACACATCATCACACACACACACTCACACACACACACATACACATCGCACACACACACACACACATACAGACATCACACTACACACACAACACACGCAATAATGATATAATTTGTCTGGTGTTGATTTGTTGGTTTCACATCATTTTTACATAGTCTCATGTGCCGCAGTCATTCCAAAACATAGGCTACCTTTTTATTGCTACACACATGCACACACACACACACACACACACACACAAAGACACAAAGAAATCTGCTCACATAGCCCCCATTCTCTGTCAACTGCACTAGCTCCCTACCACATCAGACATGCATTACAAACTGCTCATCATTGCATTCAAAGCTCTTTGTGACCTTGCTCCACCCTTTCCTCTCCAACTCATACCTTCGGTCCTTGTGATCCCTAAAATCAGACTATCCACTACACACATCAGATCTTTCAGTGCTCATCCTTTTACATTTCCTTACAACCTCACATTCAAAACCTTACATTCACTGTACATTGCTTATTATAATACATTTAAACTTTGATTGTATTCACTCTCAAATTATATTCACTTCTATATTAAACTCATTATAAACTTTTCAGCCTTTATCCTCCAGATAAACATAAAGCTAAAAAAATGTACAGACACAAAATTGCTAAGCTCTAATATTAATATATTAATAAATAATAAATATTGCTTGTTTAAAAAAAAAACAGGCAGAATTTTCATAGGTAAATTCAGGTTCTGCTTCCTCACTACTGAACCTCGGACTTTTAACTGTACCTCATGGATTAAGCCATATTTAATTTTTATGAAAACCCTCGCTATCCACATATAAAATGTAGAACAACATAATTAAAACAGTTTTAAAATTTACCGCACTTACCCTGAGCCTTAAAAAGAACACAGATTGCTCCCAGCAGCACAGCTGTGAATATGGAGTGATTCATCCTCAAATTCAGACAGCAGGGACTGGTTCTGCTCTGGTCCTGTGTCTTTTGTGAATGTGCAGCAGCTTGTGTGTATGCAAAGTAGACTATCTGTGAACTTAAACTACTGCCTGCCCCATGTAGTTTCCAATCCAATCCAAATAAATGTTGTCTTGCTGACACATCAGTTACTAGGGAAGTTAATTTCTTTGACTGCATTTGAACACTGACATTTCCACTGTGTTATTTCCAGCATTTCTGAATATAAATAATTATTTTGCTGGACGAGCTCTCAGAAACATTTTTGTTTTTAAATAAGTGAAGAGCAAACAATCAATCAGTAAAAAATGGTAAAAATGGTAGATACATTGACAATCCCATGACTGGAATGAGTATATACACTGTTTTTGATAGTCAAACTGCCCTGATTTTACTACATGATTCTGCTTGAAATTCTCAGGAGATTTTTCCAAAAACTCACTGTCTCATCTGCTTTCATAACAATACAGAAATGTTTACCCCCTACCCCTCAAAGCAATGGACATCATCGTGGACTTTGGCATCTAATAAGAAACTAATTTTCATAAACATTAGTTAAAATATTTGCGTTATTAACCATTAATTAGAGACCCTGAATGTGGAAGTTTAAAGTGTAAGTTAAGCCTTCCATGAAATCAAAGTTTTTTTGGGGGGTTTCCCTTAGTACAATTAACATTAATATGCGATAACACTGAGAGAGAGAAAAAAAGAACACAGTGCATCACTTGTTACCAGGGAAACATTTTTATGAAGTACAGAGAACAATAAAGAACTGCACTATGGGGTGCAACAGCACCACCAATTGACATTTTTTAATACTGTTTATATTGTTTAGTTCACAGCATTTATTACAAAGGCAAATAATACTGAGTGGTGTGAGAAGGCAGAATCTCACTAATGTGACTTCCCTCAATGTAACAGAAACTACACTTTGAGCAAACTTTCACTGGAAATCAAGCAACAGTGCAGTTCTCATAATCATTTCATTTTGAATTAGATTAAGTTGAATCTTCCAGTTCTAACATTTTATTATTTTGACAAATTTTTTATTTACTTCACCTTAATTTAGCCAGGAAAAACTAATTTGCAGTAGAGACCTGGCATGACAGTAGCCACAAAAGTTATAATACATGGCATCACAATTACATTTAAAAATTAGAATCAAACATAAAATAACTCAGCTGCCTACCATTACTAAAGGGGCGTGATATAAAATTTGTTTGGTGTTGATTTGTTGGTTTCACATCATTTTTACATACAGTCTCATGTGCCGCAGTCATTCCAAAACATAGGCTACCTTTTTATTGCTACACACATGCATGCACACACACACACACACACACACACACACACACACACAAACAGTTTGTTTGATGAAGGGGTCGTCCCTAGACAATAGAAAGAGGCTACTGTTGTCCCCATACCAAAATCTTCCCCACCAAACATTGATGAACTGAGGCCGATCTCATTAACAGCTCAGCTCTCTAAACTATGCGAACAGTTTGCTGCGCATTGGATCCTGAATGACAACACGCAAAATCTAGATCCCATGCAGTTTGGCAGCCGACAGAATTGTTCTACAACACACTATCTAGTCAGTTTGATGGGCTCTGCGTACAAGGCCTGTGATGTTCTGGCCTCAGTGTGCACACTAATTACAACTGACTTTGCCAAGGCCTTTGATGCTGTAGATCACACAATGGCGGTACAGTGCCTCCTTGACCTTGGAGTGAGACCGGGCCTGATCCCATGGATCTGCAGCTTCATGACTGACCGCCGTCAAAAAGTGCGCTACCAGGGACATCTTTCTGATTGGGAATACCCCACGTGTGGAGTTGCACAGGGAACCGTATTAGGGCCTGTAGTCTTTCTAACACTGATTAACAGTGCCCTCCAGGACAGAAGAGACCACTGGAAATATGTGGATGACATGACTCTGGCCCAGACGTGGACGCTCCAACTACCCTGTACTCTCCAGCAGACCCTGAATGGTCTTGATATCTGGGTAGAGGAGCACAAAATGAAACTCAACCCAAAGAAATGTAAAGTTTTACGTGCCACCCACAAGGCATCCACCCGCTCTGTCGACTCTCTCCATTGACCAGAACATCCTGGAAGTCTGTGACCCTGTCAAGGTCCTGGGGGTCACCATCCAGAGTAATTTGCGTTGGGACAGTCAGGTGGACCACATGCTGACCTCAGCGAACAGGAAGCTTTTTGCTCTGCGTCGCCTGAAGAAATTTGGTGTCCGAGACCCAGAACTGGTTTCCATCTACACAGGCTACGTGCGCCCGGTGCTGGAGTATGCAGTCCCCGTCTGGCACAGTTCCCTGACTACAGACCAGGCTAAAAGGCTGGAAAGCACGCAGAAACGGGCTTGTAAAATCATACTTGGCCAGAGGTACTCAGGGTACCCAGAGGCTCTCTGCACTCTCGGATTGTGCACTCTATCAGAGAGACGCACTCAACTGTGTCTTGGCTTTGCCAGAAAGCTGCTAAAGTCCAACTTCATTGACTGGCTACCGCCCCCTACCGCTCACAGGTCATCGGACAAGGAACTCAAACAAACTGGCCATCCCAAGATGTCTAACTGAGAGATACAGGAGATCACCAATCCCCTATATGTGCAGACTCCTAAATGACAGCGGATTTTAAATTTGGGATACTCAGCTTAGATAATTGCAACATTTTACATTTTTAGTCTACTTAGTATTGATGTTTTATTGTAACAGCAAAATAATTCAGTGTTTTTAATGACAACTGTCTTTATGAACCTGTAATAATGCTGAAAGCATTCAATAAAATAAAATAAACCTAGCCTAAAACAAATACATTTAGACTTTTCACAATCCTAATTCAAACTGTTTTGTGTCCTTGTCTACTGATACGCTAGTTAACCTGTCTTATCTGTCTGCATGTCTTGTCTGTCTGTCTGTCTATCTTACCTGGAAGTAGTTCATAATAAATATGTGGTAAATTTGGGTGGTGAGACACCGGGGGTGGGGGTGATGATACTGGTGTAATGGAGTGGCCACCGTGTGTAATCAAATGTTTGAAGACATTGAAAATAAAGTTGTCCTTCAGAGAGAGGGGGGTGGTGGTGGGCTTAAAAACAACCTAAACCAGGCCAGCTGTTTTATTTTCTTGAGAGATCACACTAAATACAAGCACCTATGCTGATTTCGAATCCAACTGAGTTCAATTTCATGATTTCAGGATAAATATCACCAACTTTGTGAGGTCTGAAATGAAACAGCAAATCATATCAGTCACATTGTCACATGATCATTCACATTGTGAATTAACTGCCCACGGAACTTTGAGATGTAGATTTTAGGAAGCAAAAGGCAGAAAAATGTGATAATAAGATTGGAAAATCGTTAAACCTCTGAACCTATGAGCACTATTCTGTCTACTGAAACAAAATGGAAGAAAAACATGGTACGACAAAGATAGTACCAAGATCAGGCCATCCTAAAAAACTCAGCAACTAACCAAGAAGATAAACTGTTATATTGTTATACTGTCCATACTTATATTATGACTCTCTCTCTCTCTCTAAATATATATATATATATGCGTGTATGTATGTGTGTGTGTGTGTGTGTGAGAGAGAGTGTGTGTGTGTGTGTGTGTGTTTTAGGCATGTCTGAAAAGGAAACACTTCTTTTTATTGTGTTTGTGTTTATCATAGGTTAACTGTATGCTAGTGAAGTCAATACATAGTTTTCATTGTCATACCATGTATTAATACATTCTTATCAATCTGGATTAATAGAGCACTTATTTGTTCAACTGTGTTTCGGGGTCAGACAGTGGGAATAATAGCCTACATCAAAATAAAATATTCTGAGAATACAATTGTTTGAGATATTAAAATAAAACGTAGGCTACTATACAAGGGTATCTATTATGTTTGCATTTATACGTATAGTTATATTCTACACGGGCGGAGTGCTTATAATATCAATTCAATTGTATAACTGGTACTGTACATTAGCATTTGTTTAAAAAAAAAATCTAACACTAGACACTAGACAACGCAAGTTATGTCACTAGTGTTTTCACTGTGATGTGAGGTCTGACTGCAAACTGACGATGCCCATTCCTGTATCAGATAAAATATAACATTTTCTGAATAACCTGACATCATGCATAAATATCAAGACATTTATCTCTTAAGTTCATATTAAAAATCAGCATTAAATGCCTGATAAATGTCATCTTGTGGAGGTCTATTTTAGAGCAAAGTTCCTGCGCAACTTTTAAAATGCACCCCAGTGGGTATGTGCACCCTCCATAATTCAACTATTTGATATCATAATCAATAATCTGATGAATCTAATCATTTTAGAAGAAAATGGCATGGGTATGACATGTTTATCACTTTTCTGATGCATTAAAGAGCACTAGATAGTTGCACTGTTTAATTTTTATTCATTCAAACACAAAAAAATGGACATGGCTTAATAGCTGAACTTTCCCCAAATGTAAAAACATCTAACCAAATAAAAGAGTGTTAGCACCACCATGTGGACATTATTGTACACTACACTGAATTCAAACAAATTCAGTTCACAGTATTTTGTTTTTTCTTTTTGAACCTGAATTTAAACAGCACCCAGCTTTAAAACTACAAACATATGCTGTTGCATGTATTAGCTGAGCATTGTACAATTTATTGGTGGTCCCACCCCCCACCAGGTAAAATATAATTAATGGATTCAACAATATACACACTTGGGCTATGTAAATAAATGTATGCAGTATTACCCTGTAATACTCCTTTATCAGAAAGATGGTGATAATGTGACAAGGAGAATGTTGATAAATAAGAAGCCTGCTCAGGATTTTGTCACATCTCAAGTTAGGTAGGTCATTTCAATTATTATGTCCAAATATGGGGAATCACTATGCATTAAAAGGTAGCTTCTAGTAATGTCTAATTGTATTTGTAGAAGCACACTTATTCAGCTAACTCAGCAATCCTGCTTTGTGAAATGCCCCCCCAAGAAATGTAAAAAGCAGAACTTCTCCTAAAGCTTCCATCAGTTCCAGTGATGGCATGTTTCGTTTAAAATTACAATAATTTTTAATAATAAATACATTATGTACTCTTGTATTCTTGGCTCACTATGGTGTATGTGATGTGATCACCACACTACCCTCTGCCTTACATTACTTGTTTACTTCAGACAGTCTTGTTCAGGGACTCTTATTTACGCTTTAATTTACAATCCATTTATACAACTGAATATTAAATGATCAAAAATACAACAGCAGAGTATCATATAGGACAGCCATGACTAAAGCTCTGAGCTTAGTGGGCCAAATGAGTATTAACAATGACCTGTGGGCCAAAATATTAAACTTGGCAGATGTGATATAAGCAGATAATTCTTTAATATGTGTTTTAATGTTTGTTCCATTTGTACTATTACACCACAAGCTGTGAATACAGCTTTAGACAATACTCTATTACCACTGTATATGTGGTTAAGATAAACTGACGTTTTTGATTTATAATTAACAAAGGCTTACTAATTGGGCTTAATTAGCAATTCCATGTATTTTTCCCAATTCACATCACTATAAGATTATTTGTTTTTTAATTGCAACCCCTGTTGCAGGCCGATCCAAAAAGCATTGGCCAGGTTTAGCCCAGACCCATAGTTCTGGATTTTTTTTATCTACAATGTGAATTTATAACTTCACATCCTAGATATAAGATTATAACCTATAACTGACTTTTAAGCCTGGCTCTGAGTCTTTATGAAACACTGCTGCCCTCTAGTGGACGGAAAAGTCTTCCCAGGCAAGTAATGCACTGAATTGTCAAATGGCATATGTGAACGCACAAACGTAAAAGGGAATTCCACTTTATTACACTTCTGGGGACATTTTCACACCTACCCGAGCTTTTGTGTGCACCCCAAACAGTTTTTAGATTGCTTGCTTCAATATTTAGATATTTGTAGATATGTGATACCCATGTGAGCAACCCCCCCCCACACCCAATAGAAGCCCATTCAACATCAAACTCCACGTTAGACTCATTGTAAACACACGTCCCTGCTTCTCATGACTGATATTGTCCTTCTAATTAATGTGTCGCCCTTCATTTTTCGATTAGTTATTCATTTTAAATGTCTAACGTTATAAACAAAGGCCTATTTTTTCGCGCAAGTCCACATAGTAGTACAGTTTCCGGTTTTTTCTTCTTCGATTTCGTTTCGCGGCAAAATCGAGAAGCGAAGCAAAGCATTCCCTTAAGCCTCATGCAGATATTGGCAGACTATGTCATAAAAGTTCTAGGCATCGATTGTCACTCTTGCTAACTTCATTCATGTGTCAGAGATGTAACGTTACAGTCTTGTAGTTTAGCTGATGCGTCGAGCCCTATACCTTTGTGTTCAAAACAGGATTTTACGATAACGTTACTCTCAGCGAGACGCATGCATAGACTACCACACATGAACACCAGTCCTCAAAACTAGGATTTCCATTAGCTAACGATAACGTTGTGCTATCCACTGACATTACTACGGTATAAAGCCAACACACTTACATTTCAGAGAGTCCCGTTTGGACCATCCGGTGTGGAATGTCGTTTCCAATTGATCCTTGGCATTCGGAACAAAGTCTACAAGACTCCGGGGTTGGTGACAGTGCCCTGTCGCACATGCCAGTACTTAATTTTCTTCGTCCGTCTGAGGCTGTGCTCGCTCGCTCATTTCGCACATCCACACCACCAGTTGCCGTTTATCCTCGGGATAGCCTGTGGTTCCTCGCTCTCGGCCCGCTCCTGACTCGCTCTCGCACGATCAGCCTACAAATTAGCCAGCTCTTATTCTGTGTATTCCGGCTCGAATCGATAGGGCACAACAATCCCATGATCAAAAACAAAATCGCCTTCGTCCTCATACCTTTTCGGTTTCGCTAGCTAGTAGTAATACAACACTGTCTATTTCTACGACCAACATAATGTTACTGTCTGCAGGTGCGCCCACATCAGAAGTCGCGCAATGATATGCATCCTCGAGTTCGACACTAAACTGCCTGGGTCTACTTCCTGCATTTGTAAAGGAAAGCAACAGAACAGCGTAAAATATTAACATAATGAAATAACTCATCGAAAAATGAAGGGCGACACAATCATTAGAAGGACAATATCAGTCATGATAAGTGGGGACGTGTGTTTACAATGAGTCTAACATGGCGTTTGATGTTGAATGGGCTTCTATTGGATGGGGGGGGGGGGGGGGTTGCTTACACTGGTATCAAATATTTACAAATATCTAAATATTGAAGCAAGCAACCTAAAAACTGTCTGGGGTGCACACAAAAGCCCGGGTAGGTGTGAAAATGACCCCAGAAGTGTTATAAAGTGAAATTCCCTTTTAAGTACAATAATTGGGCTTCCCATCAAAGTCATCTCAGCGCTACTAGGCACATCATAAATGCTGCTTATTGCATGCCTGATGTTCTCTTGGCCAATATGGCAAAGGATTTTGACAACTGTAACCCTATACCCAAGTCCCACAGACACACGAGAGCAAGGTTTAAAGAGCATTTCTCTTTAATATGTACACTCTTCTCAGAAAGGTATGCTTGCAGATGCATGACTGATGCTTCTCTGAAAGTGGTTTTGTGTCATTTTCAAAGTTTACCAAGAAAAAAAAAATGCCATGGTTCTAAAGAAAAAAACTAAACGATGCAACAGAAAAACAAAATACAGAAAAAGTAACTCACGAGTAGAATCATGCTGTTCAGCTGTCCAAGTGTAGAAATATTTACAATGTTTCTTATTTTTTATTTTTATAAAATGGTTATTTAGCACTTCCATACCTTTCATTTGTACCTCTGTATTACATCTGTATGGTTGTTCATCCTGGGCCCTGCATCAGCGGGAGATCTGTTTTGAATTTGCAGTCTCTGTACATCACATAAAACATCTCACACCTTTAACTGGGCCATAAAAATAAATTACAAATCAACGCTCGCACCAAAACTCTTCCACTTGCTTAGTTCTTCAATCTCCAGGGTAATTCTGTACCTCCCTTACGCCCATCACTGCTCCTGTTTCTGGCTCTTTCTGTTCAGCTGCTGCTGCCCTGGCGGAAGCATGATTTCCTCCTATGTAAATGTACCGCTAAACAGACAGATATACACCATCCATACAGTGAGTTGGGAGCCAATCAACAAACAATAAGCCAGGAGCCAATCAGTAATAATGGATATGCAAAGCTATATGGCCAACATATTGTATGTGGAAAGTTCAGTCACCACCCTGATATGGTGACAGCTGTATTTAGCTCCAATAAGCAATAGCATAGTCATTACCTAACCTGTAACATTTCTGAACTTATATTTAAATATTAAGTGGAGTGGGCCTCAGATTACTCTAAATAGCTGTTAGTCAAAGAAAAAAGAAGCATTTCTTCACAATTATACATTGCAAAATGCTATGTAACCCCTGTAAACAGCAAACTGAACCACTGTAAGCATATTCAAACCACAAACCATCAGTCCAAAGTATTTCCATCAGTGCAAATACTACACAGTATGAACTTGAACTATGTCAGAATCGGCACTGTAAATGGTGGATTTGTGTGTTTGTAATAAAACTGAAACTAAAAATGAAAGATGTCTGTGTAGTCTTACATCAGTGTAGTAGTTTTGCCTTTTTGATTGGCAGCATTGTAAAAGCACCTTTGGTGAGCTGGACTGGACCCTTCTGGATTTTAGCTATAACCCTCAGTCTGAGGCCTGCATCTTGACAAGACCAGAACTTTTCTGATGAACATGAGGAACTTTCATCCGGTGACATTTTGGACCTCTTCCCCTTGTGACTCTCATGCTCCTAACAAGGGCTTGACACAGAAGCCCAGGTTTTGAATTCAAAAGACCCAAGACCAATTGAAGAAAGTTAAAGCAACCACACACAAAAAGCAACCATCCCATTCTTCCCAAAGACTGTTCTCCATCCCTTCATTCTTCCATTTCCCTCTTAAGGGATTTCCTTAAAATTCTTCTTTATAAAAGAAAAATAGGGTCATTTTTGTACATATATTTACACAGTGAGGGAAAGAATAGACAGGTGTCGGGTCGGGAGTGGATGAGACTGAGCTGTGCTCGGCTCATTCTCGCTCCTCAGGTGGCAGAGCTATCGTACAGCCCGTCGTGTGCAGTTCTGAGCCTCTCTCTCTCTCTCTCTCTCTCCCGGCTCGGGCTGTGGCTCTGCCTATAGCTGTCCTCTCTCTCTCTCAGCTTGGGCTGCAGCCCTGCCTAGAGCTGTCCTCTCTCCTGTGGGTCCACGCCAGACTTCACCCCGAGTCCGAGTCACTGGTGTCCGAGGAAGAGGAGGAGGACGACGAAGAGGAAGAGTCTGAGCTGGAGCTGCTGGCGCTGAGGCGGGAGACCATGGCATGGGGTTCCACTCCGCTGGGCTTCTCCGCTAACAGGGCCACATTCGGGAAGAAAGGCATCGCAAATTACAATATAGGCCCCAAATACCAATGTCAATTTAAAACTGAACAGACCACTGTACTAGTTTAACACAGTTTACTCTACTACACCTGGTACACACTATGACCTAGCTACTCAAATCTGGCCAGTAGTGCTGCTTTCTTTCCTATCTGACAGTCAACCGATATAATGTTGTCCCCAACTGGCCAGAGATCCCACTCTCCTGCTGTCCCAGGTCTAAATCAGTCCCTGAAGAATGAAAACTAGCAGCAGGCAATACAGGCATGAGGGCTGGATTTGAGGACCTATGCACCATGATGTGTGTCTAGTATTGAACATCGTATAACAAGGTTCAAACTTAAAATAAAATAAAGAGCAGATATTTTGAGTTATTCGCTGGTTAAATGCCCAGGAGAGGAGGGTTCCAATTGGCAGGGTTGTGCCTGCCAAATAGTGGAATAAAGAAAAAGGCAAAAAATGTTCTAAAATGTGTGCTTGTTTGTGTGTGTGAGAGTGAGAGGGGGGGGGGGCTCACCCTTGGTTTTCGGTGGCTTCTTGGCAGAGTTGAGCTGGCCACTGACGTCCTGCAGTCTCCTCTCCAGCTCTCTCTTCTTCTCCAGAGCGAGCTCTTCCCGGGACTTCCCACTGCCTGCCTTCTTCACCACTGCGCAGCCGGGAGGAGAACAGCACTCAAGACAATGCGGACCAACCACCGACAATACCTTCTCCCACACGATCACAGACCAACCACCGACGATACCTTCTCCCACACGATCACAGACCAACCAGCGACGATACCTTATCCCACACAATCACAGACCAACCACCGACGATACCTTCTCCCACACAATCACAGACCAACCACCAGCCCTACCTTCTCCCACACAATCACAGACCAACCACCGGCCCGACCTTCTCCCACACAATCACAGACTAACCACCGGCCCTACCTTCTCCCACAAAATCACAGCCCAACCACCAGCCCTATCTTCTCCACACAATCACAGACCAACCACCGGCCCGACCTTCTCCCACACAATCACAGACCAACCACCGGCCCTACCTTCTCCCACAAAATCACAGCCCAGCCACCAGCCCTACCTTCTCCCACACAATCACAGACTAATCCCCGGCGCTACTTTCTCCTAAACAACCACAGACCAACCAGTGGCCCTACCTTCTCCCACACAATCACAGACCAACCACCAGCCCTATCTTCTCCCACGTGATCACAGACTAACCAACGGCCCGACCTTATCCCACACAATCACAGACTAACCCCCGGCCCTACCTTCTCCTAAACAATCACAGACCAACCACTGGCCCTACCTTCTCCCACACAATCACAGACTAACCCCCGGCCCTACCTTCTCCTAAACAATCACAGACCAACCACTGGCCCTACCTTCTCCTAAACAATCACAGACCAACCACTGGCCCTACCTCTTTCAAAGTCACTCAGGTCCCCTTACTCATGCAGCCATGATAGACATAATAAAAGGCAACTAGTCTTGTCCAGAGTTTTTATAGATGACCCTGGAATGGGATGCTTAATGGACATGAACTGTGTGATAGGTTCTGCTTCGAATGTGCTTTACCGAGGCATTTCCACTTTGGTTCACCATCAGTATATATGCTAAACAAAAACAAAAGAAGAACTGCTAACAAGTAGAGGGGCCTAGACACAGAGGTAACAGGTACTGGACAAAAAAGGCCGAAGTTCCCAACTTTCTGAGCCGGCACCGCGCATCTGATGGGGCCGAGACGGACGCACGCCGGCACCCCTGCATCACAGGGACCAGAACGCATCGGCACCCCCTGCATCCCAGGGACCGGAACGAGCCAGCACCCCCTGCATCACAGGGACCAGAACGCATCGGCACCCCCTGCATCCCAGGACCGAACGGCGCACCCCTGCATCCAGGACGAACGCCGGCACCCCTGCATCCAGGGACCAGAACAGCGCGGCACCCCTGCATCAAGGACCGAACCCGGCACCCCTGCATCCAGGACCAGAGGCCAGGACCCGCATCAGGGCCAGACGGCCGCACCCCTGCATCACAGGGACCGGAACGTGCAGGCACCCCCTGCATCACAGGGACCGGAACACGCCGGCACCCCCTGCATCCCAGGGGGCAGAATGCGTCTGCTCACCGTAGGGCTTACGCGGCTTCTTGCGCAGGCACGTCATGACGTAGCGCTCCAGCTCGCGGAGGGTGGAGGGCTTCAGCGTCTCAAAGTCGATCTCGATCTCCTCGGGGTTGGAGTCGCGCAGCGAGGGCTCGCGGGACTGGATGATGTGCACCACGCGGCCCAGCTTCTCGCCCGGCAGCTTGTTGATGTCCAGGCTCAGCTGCCGCTTCTCGTCGTAGCTCATGGGCCGCCCCTCCTCTTCCTCTTCCGAGTCATAGTGCGGCGGCAACGAAGAGGGCGCCACGGGGACGAAGCGCGGTGCCGCCGCCGCCACTGACTGCGACTTCTTCGAGGACCTGCCAGGACGGGCACAAATTATTTTCTGTGTGAGATACAGTGATACAGCAAGAAAGGGAGACTGCAACAGCTTCAGCTGGGATCTGCTACAGCTAGAGGAACACTGTCAGAACTGGGACCTGGCAGTAAACACGACTAAAACAAGATGGCGGTTAATAAAGGTAAATCCCAGATGTTAGCAATGTAAACAGCATCTCACCACTGGATACTAAATGTATAAAAACAGCACACCTGAGAGAAAGAACAGGCAGAAAGAGACAGATGAAAAAGTGGTAAGCGATCTTACTTGTTGCTCTTGCTGCTCTTCTTGCCGGCTGCTTTCTTGCCCTGTGTGGAAGTGGGGGCTGCTCTGCCAGGCTTTGTCTTGGGGATCTTGGCGGGTCTCTCCAGGTAGTCAGACACGGCCCGGCGGCCACCCTTGTGCTTCTCCGGCTTCCGCCTCTTCTTCTTCTCTTTCTTCTCCTTCCTCCTCTTGGGTTTGGAGATGGGGCCCTGGGACAGCGCTGCAAGCTGCTCATGCACAGCTCTCAACTGAGCAGAGAGGAGATAAAAGTATGCGATAGATTATCTAACAGGTTTAATTAGGCAGGAGACATGCAGGCAGGGTTAGCAGGAGCATATTAGCCAAATGGTACTCAGGATTCCACAATGGCCATTCCAACTATTTTGGTCAGGATCCTTAAAAGAACCTGCTCTTCCAATAAAACTTCGGCCAAAAGTTGAACCAGCTCTATATTTAAATGCAGGGCTGTAGAAACAACCCCCTTTAAAAAAGTAAAAATGTTTCAGCACAACTCTTAATTAGCAGGTAGATATTTTGAGTTTTTACACAGTCTGCTATGAGCATGCTCAGTGTGCGCATGCTACCTGGTCTGGTATGAGCATGCTCAGTGTGAGAATGTTATAGGGTCTGGTATGAGCATGCTCAGTGTGAGTATGTTATAGGGTCTGGTATGAGCATGCTCAGTGTGAGTATGTTACCTGGTCTGGTATGAGCATGCTCAGTGTGAGTATGTTATAGGGTCTGGTATGAGCATGCTCAGTGTGGGTATGTTACAGGGTCTGGTATGAGCATGCTCAGCGTGAGCATGTTACACGGTCTGGTATGAGCATGCTCAGTGTGAGTATGTTATAGGGGCTGGTATGAGCATATTCAGTGTGAGTATGATAAAGGGCCTGGGCTGAGCATGCTCAGTGTGACTATATTACATGGCCTGGGCTGTGCATGCTCAGTGTGACTACATTACAGGGCTTGGGCTGAGCATGCTCAGTGTGACTACATTACAGGGCTTGGGCTGAGCATGCTCAATGCGAGTATGATATAGGGTCTGGGCTGAGCATGCTCAGTGTGACTATATTATTCGGCCTGGGCTGAGCATGCTCAGTGAGAGTATGATATAGTGTCTGGGCTGAGCATGCTCAGTCTGAGTATGTTACAGGGCTTTGGCTGAGCATGCTCAGTGTGAGTATAGTATAAGGCCTGGGTTGAGCATGCTCAGACACAGTATATTACAGGGCTGAGCATGCTCAGCATGTGTAACTGGTCCTGTATGAACATTCTGCGTGTGACTGCGCAGCTGCAGTGTGGGTGAAGGGAAGGGGGCACGGCGGAAAGTCTACCTGTGTACACACCTGGTCCTGCAGCTCCGCCAGCCGGTGTGCTCTCTCCTCCTCGCTGTCTGAGCTGGGGCTGCTCTCCGTCTCGCTCTCACTCTCGCTGCTGGGCTCGCTCTCTGAGGAAGAGGATGAGGAGGAAGAGGAGGAGGAGGAGTGCACTGCGGACATTCCCATACCACCACTCAGGGACATAGGGGGAGTCTCCTCCACTGGCTCATCTGGCATCTTGGCAAACCGGAATTCAAACACATCCTGGGGAGGTGATGAGGCACTGTCAGTACTGACTACATATCCCAGAATTCCAAGGGATCTGAAGAATCAGAGCTACACAGGAAGTTGGAAAGGATTCTTAATGCCTAAGCACAGTACATTGTACAGGTTTTCATTGGGAAGTATGATTCCCAGTGATTTCCAGTTTACGTCAAAAAAGTAAGCAGAAAAGCCCGACTATAACTATGAAATGTTCGGTTTTTAGTACCTACATTCATAAGACATTTGCACGCAATATTTCTTTGTTAAGATGAGGCTAAGTTAAAAACACTTCTGAAAATTACCTTCATCAGTGAAATGTTATGTGCCATTAAAATGGCTTGATTTCTACCCATTAACTGCACAAGATTTCAACAGCTGGGCAACAAACCAAGTATAAACACTCACGCAATATAGATAACATAACCAACACAAGATGACATAGCGTACACCGAACAGGCATAGTGGAGGGTTTTCGTGCAGTGAATAAGTGTGTACATGCTTAAACATGTGCTAACAGGTACAAAGACTCAATAACTGTCACTGAGCCCTTTTAGAGTAAAGCACACCACAGCGTTACACAAGCCAACCACTTAACACTGAAACACAGAGCCAACTAGCTGTTGCTCTGTTACTGACCCAGTCAGACCCAAGCAGTCTCTACCTTTCCCTTGCAGTATATGTATAATACCTTCCGCCATTATCAGAGCGTCTCAAGCTTAACTGCAAAATCAATTAAAACGTATGAAAAACACCAAAATGCCAGGACAAATGTTTCAAAGAACCTCGCTATATCCCAAGTGTTATGTGCTATGCTGGGTCTGCTTCTATCCATGTGAACACATTGCCCCCAGTGCTCTATGGGAGCAGCATACACAGACACAGGAAGCAGGTAATGTTCCTGAGGTTGAAGTCCCCCTCATTCATACAGCAGTGCAGGGATAGCTGAAGCCCGTTAGCCCGTTAGCATACAGCCTGATAATGTGCACATGTCCCAGCGCACCTGCAGCTTGCGGGCCATGGACACCACGTCGTGGTCCGGAGGGTTGTACTTGTAGCAGTTGGAGAACATGAGCCTGACGTCCGCGGCAAACTGCTGGGAGTCCCTGTACTCACGGTTATCCATCTTCCTCTGGGTGAGGACAAGAGAGGGACACAGAGAGGGAGTCAGCCCCACACATCAGAGGCCATGTCTACTCCAGAGCACAGCTCACTAGATGCATTTCATGCTAGCGTTCCCAGTCTACAGCACCTGGGAGACAGGAAACAGAAACCAGAATATCTTTACACCACAGGCATGGTGTGGACAGTGTTACATTACATTACATTACATTACAGGCATTTGGCAGATGCTCTTATCCAGAGCGACATACAACAAAGTGTATAACCAAAACCAGGAACAGGTGTGTTGAAAACCCTAGAGGAAAATACAGTTCCAATTGCAGGGAATGACCGCATAGTTTAACTTGGACCCTGTAGGTTAATCTGATTAACACAACAAAAACAGCAACAAATCAGTCTATGCAAATAGAACAAGCAATATTTGAGTAGGCACAAGTGCAATAACTAAGTCAACTAAGATAAACAGCTTACCTAGCTACAACCCTAAGATTATATAGTCAATTAGACTACAGGGAGGTAGGGAGGAATGGGGAGAGGTGCAGCCTGAAGAGGTGAGTCTTCAGTTGTCGTTTGAAGGTGGTCAGGGTCTCAGCTGTTCTGACTTCCACGGGAAGGTCATTCCACCATCGTGGAGCCAAAACAGCCAGGAGACGTGATCGGGAAGCGCAAGTGCGAAGAGGGGGAGGTGCCAGGCGTCCTGAGGTAGCGGAACGGAGGGGTCTGGCTGGCATGTAGGGTTTGTTGGTACGGGATGTAGCCAAAGGGAGGCTGATACATGACAGTGCTCTGTGCAAAGAGCTTTCAAAACAGTGGGTCACATGCTGTTTCAGGGGGGACCAGCAGGGGCAGCATAGTACAGGACATAAGTGCTATTTCTGCAGAGCAGTACAACCATTAGGGAAGCATCATTATTTCACATTCTTTATCTACTTAGAGGACCCTCATATACACAAGTGTCCATTACAAATGACACATTCATAGAGCTTCACAGAAGTGACAGAGATTAACTGAAGGGTGAAGCTGCTCAAGGGCCGAGCAGTACTGAGTCAAACGTCATCGCCTGGCAGCACAGCTGTACTCCCGTTACCTTGATAGTGCTGAGGTCCATGGGGTGCTTGATGATGTCGTGGTAGTCGTGCAGGCCGAGGGCGGAGGCGTCCACGGGCTTGTAGAAGGGCCAGGCATAGGCGGCGTGCTTCTTGGAGAGCAGCTCTTTGAGGACGCCGCTGCAGTAGCGCAGCTGCTGGCTCAGCTTCCCGCGGCGCGACGGCTGGTGCTGCAGCTGCGAGTCCGGCAGGTCCTTCCGTGGCGGCTTGATGGGCCGGCCGCCCTCCCGCCGCCGCGCCGGGCCCCTCCCCGCCATCATGGGCTGCAGGAGGACCGGCCCGCCCCCGCCGACCCCACCCCTCGCCAGGCCCAGCCCCGGCTTTGGCTCCACCCCCAGGGACGAGAGGGTCAGCGGAGAGTCACCCCCGCCGCCCACGCCCATCCGGACCCCCGGCGTCAGGGGCAGGGCCATGGTGGTGGGCGTGGTGGTGTCCGCTTTACGCTTCACGCCCTTTTTCTGTGAGGGGGGAGGGGTTCAGAGAAACCACACACACCACTGAACTGGCAGAACCATGTACCGTCACTCACCAAATCTCCAATCTCAAATTACAACTAAAGAGCTTTCTCCAAGTGTTAGCAGAAGCGAAAGCTTCAACTGATTCAAAAGAGTGAGTCGCTGAGAACTCTGCCTGTTATGGGGTTCATGAAGCATGCCAAGCTCCAACAGATCAGAGTTGTTGTGGTGCAACACACAGTACTGCCGGCTCTCTCTGACAGCGTGCAAATATAATCAGTTACTTCTGTCATCCAAATCCCAAAGCCACAGGCACTGCACGGCAGTAGTTAATGTAGCAGCCTTCATAAAAGTGACATCAGCAGCGGAACAGCAGCATTACCCGCAGCCTTCAGACAAGCTACAGCAGGAAATGAGGCAGGAAGAGTAAGACGAGCAGCAAGCCTTAGCACAGGCAGATAGAGCACAGGAGCCTAAAATTAGCCGTGCCGTGTCATCATGCGATAGCCGCTGTACAGACGCTCTCCGCGGGATAGCGGGGGTGCTGGAGTCACGGCGGTACCTTAGCGGTGGGCTGCGTGGGGGGCAGTCCCAGCAGGGCAGGCGGGCTGATGGTGGGGGGCAGACTTTTGGCCAGCAGGGTCTGTGGGGGGGTGGATAGCAGCGAGTCCGGAGTTTCGGGGGTGGGGGGGGAATACACTGACTGGGACACGGCTGGGACCTGGTGGGCTGTAGTGACACCCCCCGACACTGCAAGAGGAAGAGAGACTAAACACAGGTGCACAAACAACATATTTCATTCTACACTACACGCAGGTTCACACAGTACGACTTCAATACCACAAAGCTGCTCAAACTTTTGTAAAGAACCGTTTTATTACATCACACAGACAATCTCAGTAACCTTAAATGTTCTGTGATCTTTGCTTTCATGCATCCGTTGCAGAAGATGGTCTTCAGCCCATAAAGTCTTCAATAAAGATTCTGACTTCTTTGGCACCATTACTACTCCACTGTGAGGGTAAAAGGCAGCCAGCATGCTGCTCCCGTGCCTGTTTTTCCGTGTGACGGCAGCAGTGGGAACGCGACCCAGAGGCTCACCGTTTGCCTTGCGCCCTTTGCCCGGCTTCCCCGGTTTCCCCCGCGGCACAGGTGGGGGCAACTCAATCTCCTCCTGCGGCATCTGGGCCACCTTCTGCAAGAAGACCTTCTCCAGGGACTGGGCCATCAGCACAATGTCATCCGTGGGCTGAGACAGGGGAAGGGCGCACCAGATTGTGAGAGAAGGGCAGAGCGGCGACAAGGAAACGGGCGAACGGAAGCACGGCGTCGTAATTCAAACCGCCGCAGCCCTGAACTGGTACACGGGCCGTTCATTATGCGAGAGGGGTGTAACCGCCGTGTAAAATAACCGCTGTTTAAAAAGAAGCGGTTGCTACCAATACGTTCAGTCAACACTCACCTTGTTGTAGATGTAGCAGTTAGTGAACATGGTGTTGAAGTCCTGCATGCACTCGCTGGCACTGCGGTAGTAGTTATTCTCCAGCCGCTTCTTGATGGTGCCCATGTCCATCGGCTGCTTGATGATTTTATGGTAGTCCTACAACAGAGGAGGGAAAGCAGGAGACCAACATCATTCACCCACAGGAACACGCATTCCTGTGCAGAGGGGCCTGGGAAACACGAATGACGGAAGGTTCCGGAAGGCCCGTGGTGCTGTGTGGAAGGCCGGGTGCAGACGCGCTCACCGGCAGGTTGAGCCTGACAGCGTCCACGGGCTCGTGGAAGGGCCAGGCAAAGTGGTGCCGCCACAGGGCCTTGGTGACGGCCTTCTGCAGGAACTGGAGCTGATTGGTCAGCCTGCCCTGCCGGCTGGGGTCTTTGACGGACGGCTGCGGCGGAGGGGGCGGGCCCGAGGGCGTGGCGTGGGGCAGCGCAGGGCTCTCGAAGCCCTCGAACAGCAGCGACGGCTTGCGGATGCGCTTGCCAGGGCCGGACATGGCCCGGTCCATCCCTCCGGCCCCCGCCACACTCACACCCACAGAGCTGCCACAGCCACGCCCCAAACAGGGAGGAGAGGAGAAGGAGAGAAACAGAGAAATGAGAAATGAGTCCAATTAACACTACATTTCAAAGCTCTAGTTCCAGACTTATGTATAGCAAAAACATTTTAATTCGTTGTTGGGCAGTGTACACTAAACACACAGCACTTAACTGAATATTTTTTTTAATTTGTCTAGTATCAGCTATTTGTGAGACTTCTGTTTTTGTTTTCTGTCATGTTCTGCAACTTCTCACAACTGGAAGAATAAAACCAGTACCTAGTAACTCAGGGGAAAGTCATTTGCATAGTTTAGCAAATTATAGTCATCCAGCAACCAACTGTAACCGACATACACCCAAACATGAACCATACACCATGACCTGAACAAAACTGCACTTCAGGTGATATCTGTTTACCTGGAATAGCCTATGACCCATCACTCAGAACCAACCAAGCAGTCTCTTACCTTACTACCTCCATTTTCCATCCTGATTACTATTTACATTTTAACATATACCCAGAAAGGTCTTTTGCCATATAAAGTGAAATCTTTTAAGTAATCAGACTTTTGTTTTTCCTGCTAAGCATCTTGTGCTGTCCGTTTGATGCCTTTTTACAGGGATAAATAGGCCTAATTGTTCAACGTCCACACTGGAATAATGGCAAATGGACAGACTCATCTTTCAGGTGTTCAGACAGTGTGTGGACTGTTACACAGAAACAAAGAGCAAAATAACAATTACACTGAAAATAAGCTTCATCAGAGGTGTAGACTGTGACCAGTGCTAGTAAATTTAAACACTTGCCTTGCTGAAGTGGAGCTTCAAGAAAACAAGGCACAAGAGAGAGAAGCTCCTGGGCAGGTGGTTAGTCCGTACACTGAACTTACCAGTTTCAACAGCACCCAACTGAACCGAGAAGCCACACTCTGGGAATTACAATCCCCAGTGGTCATTTCACTATTCTTCAACATTACAACATAATGATACTGCCTGATATTGGACTTCAACAGTTCAAACTGGGGAGATGGGTGTGGGCCAGGGTGCCAGGGTATAAGAATTTCTAAAATGTGCAACAGCACCAGGCTGTGCTGAACACTGAATAGACCAACACTGCTGCGTTAATATCACAAAACTCACTAATCTGAACTGTCCTTTGTGATGTTTTCCAAAGGCATGTAGTGATAGCCTTGCAATGTTCATGCATTGTCTTACTTAAGGACAGGCTGCTCAAGTGGTCATTGTGGACTGAGCAATACTGAAAACCAGCCACTTGGTAACAGAAAATGACCACGTTACATGACTTTCTACACACCCAATAAAGAGATTCTACTGTAAATCAGCTGAATCACCAATGTGCTTCTCATTACTTCGTCCTGTACAGTTCACAAGCGCTGAAGTCAATTTCAAAATAAGATATTCACACATTTTCTGACCTAAAGAGGGCATGCTGGAAAGAGCTGAATGATCAGGAATCAATTACAATCGACAAAACAATCCCCCTCCATAAACCTGCACCATTGTTGAAATGCAGCGTTTTGCCATGGTTATGAGCACATTCGTACCATTCAGGTGAAAAACACAGAGATTACTAAATACTCATAAGAAATGACATGGTAGGGTGCATTGCAAATCATCTTACAAACGGAGGGGAGAAATGCGGGGATACCACACCGTGTCTAAACAGGCCACCCCAACACCATGAGCCATGTTTCTACAGTACTCTCAGAACACAGCTTGCCCTTAAGCACACAGGTTCATTGCATTTAGCCAACTTTAAGACTGACTTTATGGTAATGTGACTTAAGATATGCAGTGCCACAGCAGCACAGAAAGAACATGGAAAAAATACAGAAACTGTACACGTTTTACTGCCTGTTTCCCTTGGATCTCCATAGCAACCACAGCTCTTTCCATTGACTGCCAGACTGCCATACCCATGGCAACCATCCCTCCCACCACCAACAATGGCCCCATAGGCAGGGGCTGACAGTACAACAGAGCTGTCTCTTGCAATCCAAGGCCGTGGGCTTCTGTAAAACGTATGAATTTTATCATTACGGACACCTTTTCTCAACCGTTGCCGTGATGCACAGTGCTGAGCCGATCGCTCCTCTCATTCCCCTCCCGCTACCCCCATTCCTCCCATCCAGAGACAGCAGTGAACTCCCTCTCGCCCCTGAGCTCTCCGCACACGTGGCCCGCTGACACACAAAGAGGCGCAGGGAAGCATGCTGCCAGCACGGGTGCCCTCACACCACGGTGCCAAGTCAACTCAGGTCGAGGAAGCCCTGCCACCTGGCCCTGGGCCAATGGGCAAGTTTCTCAGCAAAAACTCAGTGTGGTTACTACAATCTGGCTTGCTCACTGGCATTACCACTAAGGTTATTAACAACAGTAACTGCTCCTAGTAACCCAAGGCTGTACTCAACTTGATTGACCCCTCTTTGGAAAATGACATGGATTTGAAATGCGGAAAAAAATCATGGAGTCGTCGTCTTCTAACAAGTCCCACTGAAGCAGCTAATAGCTTATGACCTGACACACACTCTGGTGCTTACTTTGACTTCTTCAAGGGGTTGTCATTTGGAAGTTGAGTAAATTTTAGCTAAAGCCCCCTGAACCAGGATGACAAAAAACAAGGCTAAACATATACAGTAGCACATCTTTCAACCTCAAACAAAAGGATAAATGGAAATGGTGTTTAAATAAGCCATACATATATGATTAAATTCTCGCACTGCTGCATCAGCAATTTTTACACAGCAGGAAACACGGGAACATGACTCACCTTCTCGACAAACCAACTCCACCATTAAACAATCAAATTTTGGCAATGTGTGCAATAGTTTAGCGTAAGTCAAAAAAACATTCAAATTTGAACCCTCCCCACAGAGAATACAGCTGGGTTTTTATCTGGATGAAGATCACCTCTGGCACTCCAGCACAGGACTGTTGAGTGTAAGGAAGGAAGACAAGGCTACAGCAGCGCCACAGAACGCTTCTCTATTCTTATCCTCCCTCACAGGTGCAAGCTGACCACTAGCCTTGTGGCCTTATTGCCGTAATCAGCATACCAGGATTGCGGGATGCAATAAACTGCTGTTCTTTGGAAAGAGGGAGGAGGTTTGGCTCTCTGGGAAAAACAATGTTAGGCAGAACAGAGGGGTTAGATTTATTTATCATCTTCCATCCACAAGAAACTGATGGTCCATTTTTCATCACAATGTATAACTACATTCAGATGAGATCTGCATCCAAATGTTTTAAGTAAAAAATGGTAATATTTTGTCATAGCAGAGTGCTTTAAACAGTGAAATGGTTTTTACCATCCCAAGTTGTTTATTCATGGGCGAGAAAAGAAAAAAAAACACTTGTGTAACAAGTCACCAGGGCTGGTGAACAGAGCAGGGTGCATATTTTGACAAGGAATACCATTTGTATTCCAAAAGAGTGCAGGTACACTGCTTTAGGACCATGAGAAAGTATTTAGACAAAGTGAAAGTGTGTGGTGCAGCATGTAATGCTCATTCAACAGCTTGGCATCTCATTTCATAAACCAAGCTAAAAACCAAACAAAAAACATTCTGACCAAGGGAGCCCAACTCCGGTCCTGGAGGGCTGGTCTGCATACTGGTTTTTGTTCCAACCAATTACCTTCGTTTTAGTTTTCTGATAGTTCTATAAATGATATGCAAGTTCACTCCTGTACTTCAGCACAATAAAATCTTACGTATACATGTGCAGTACGTATCTAGTTTTGGCTTATACAAATTTCAGGTCAAGATCAGATTATGCTAATTAAATAATTACAAGGCTCTTTCTTAATATTTTTTTCCAATAAGAGCAGGTGCTTCGAAGTTGAATAATTTAGGAACACACTAATGCATCCCAATTAGTAGATGTGCTCCTAAATTATTTTTCTAATTATCATCACATCAATTTTCAGGAACAAATGCTGCTAATGGGAGCACTGTAGAATCCTGAATTAAGATCATAAAATGACACAAAATCCTGAAACATATCAGCCCTTGTGGTGTTAATCTTATTTAAGTGATACCACTTTCATCCTCCAGAGGCTGTATGTATGCATGCATGTATATTAACCGATAATATTCCAACAAATTACATTTAAGCCCATAGCTGGTTGTAACAATTCCGTATGTCGCTCGCAACAGGAGCCAGCTGCACTAAAGGAAAGAAGTACCTGCACAATATAAAAACTGACAAACGCTTAAATTATCGTTCATATGTTGTCTCTGGAAACATAACGTCGTTCAAGCTGCTTTAGTAACTCAAAGTGCATTTCAGTGCATTCGCTTCAGACCACAAACTCCAATCAATTGTAAAGCCAGCTGGTAGTCCAAAACTTCTGCAAGTCTCTAAAATGCCCTTCAACGCTCAGTAAAACATTCTGGGGTAATTTATAGACATACACTAAAACCAAAATATTGAATTGAACTGAAAAGAAAACAAATAAAATTCTGGAACAAACATAATTTCTATCGAGTTCATTAGAGACAAGTGCATGCAATTAGCACTACAGCATTTAAACAAAACTTGGTTTGATTTGACGCAATTTACTTTATACATTCACAAAAAAACGTGTTCTCACATGCAAATAAAGATATGAAATGTTATCAGACAATTTTTATTTCAAAAGGTGTTTTTATTGAAGAAAGTAAAATTTAACCAAATGTGGCCCAAGTACAACAAAAAATGACCCAAAATGAATTTGACACAGGTGTTTTAGCCTTACACACAAAAAAATAAGCTACACAAAATGCATATCCCAAACTGGTAAACTGTGCCAAATGAGGACTATTCAAAAAAAGAAAATTAACCATAAAGGATTAAAATACAATTTGCACTTTTACAACCAAATCAAATATTTATCACGTGCCAAACAGATTATAAACGTCTGAGAATGTGGCTGACTAAGGATTCATCATGTCAAAGGTACCCTTTCATTTAACAGAAATGAAATTGCTTCAGTGGGTCAACTGAACAAAAAACTCAACATAAAATGGAACTGTGTAACTAGACGCACTGAGCTCACAATAACTTTCCACCATCCAAGGGTTGGAATTTTTCCTTCAATTATCCGTTTACCATAACTACATTTATGGTAAATGTATGGTAACAGGAACATGTATGGTAACAGGAACATTTAGTCAAATTTCAAAAAGAGCAAAATAAACTATTTTTGGGCTTAAATGTTGCCAAAAATAATGACTTACAAAGTACAAGTAAAACCAATTGAATGCATTTACAAAGGTTTTAACAGAATATTTGAAACTAAACGAGAAGTCTCGGCATCTCATTCATTTGATTTAGCCAGTCTAGCTAGCAAGAAAATAAAATGCTTCATAGTTCAGAGTACTTCGCAGCTTTAAAATTCTAGGCACTAATATAGCCGTTGAAACATTGACAAAACGCTAGTTCGACAACGAAGAATCAGAAGTATTCCTGTCCCTACTTCCACAGGGACAGTCAAGCGTATTTACGACACAGTGACTCCGCTGCCTGTTTTGTAAACACAGCACACGCAGGGCTCGTGGCCCATCTTGACAACTAACGTTAAGCACACGAGGGATTTTGCGCGAATATTTAAGGACTGAGGTGTAAATTATACTTTACGTAGGAACTACCACTACTTTGCCAAAAAAAGGCCCTCACAAAAGCTTTCCCTCATATACAATAAAGTCTCGTGGCGACTAAACTAGCTGTCGTTAACCAAGTTCCCTACGCAAATTGTAGCGAGCGCACCAGACGACACTGCTATAATAGGGGCGGCCAGACGAAACACAATGCGGGCCGTAATTTACAAGTCACTTGGTTGCATGACTGGAAAATGCTAACCTAGTACAGAATGATATCCATTCGGCTGTCTTAAAATGCCTCTACAGCGATCCATCAACTGTAGGATGATGGTGTTCCGATACCCGGATAATCATCAAGCTAAAAATGACAACGATATACTTTGATAAATTCGCTCAGTTTAGCGTAGTAAGCATTACATTGGCTGTATAAAACCATAGTAATGTGCCTACACCTACAGACAACTGTTCGGCCAGTAAATTCTGCCAGGTGTAGTTTGAGTAAAGGGTAAATGAAACGAGTGTAACAATTTCAGCCTCTACCCATGCTTAGCTTCAACAGCTAACTAGCTAGATATTGTACAAACCCCGTACTGTAGACAGTACGTAACTTAGCCAGCTAGCTCGCTAAGAAAATGGCGGCGACGCAGTGACGATATTTGAGAGCGCGTATACAGCCGATTCAAAACAGTAAGACCCACAACTACAGACAGGCACACAACAAAACCGTGCATTAGAAATAAAAAAAATAAATAAAAAAAAACACACACAGAAAATATACCCGGGCCAGGACGAAGAGATACGTCTGTAGCTACTTACATTAAAAAATCATGCAAACGACCAATGGCATATTTTTATTCTAACAAGGACCAAAACATAGTGAGCGTACCAACTTCATCAAATATCCGATAACAAGATAGTTCACGTTAATCCTGTCATCAATATCTGTTCGACACGCAAGCTTAAAGCCTGTGGTTCCAAAAGGTACCTGTCAATGTGCGGGTTTATGGCCGTTTCCATCAGGATGGATCCGGATTCTGTTAAAAAAAAACCTTTTTCTGGTTCCTGACTCCCTTCCCGTCTTTCCGATCACTAACTCCAGCACCAACACCGCCAGTCTGTGAAATGGCGCCGCATCACATCCGCCCAACTCAATTTAAGATGCACAATTCTGTCACTGCGCGCAATTCCCCTCACGTGCCTCCTGCCAGGCTTTCCATAGGACGCTCACACCGTCCATCAACCTAACCACACCCCATTTCATACGACGACAGAGAAGCAATTCCTTGCTACCCATTGGTACGTCATAGCTGTCCGTCAACATAACCCAGCTTGTAAATAACCAATAGAGACAGAGTGCACTTAAGTCCCGCCCACACCGGAGGGGAAATCAATTAATCGCTCTCCATTGACTTTGTATTGCGTGAAGGTGCCTCCTTGTCACTTTCGTCTGTTAGCAAACAACAGAAAAATGCCTTAAAGCTGGTGTGTGGTGGGATACACTGCCAACTGGGTAAAGAACCCAGAACTAAGTTTTTATATGCTGCCGAACCGAAAAACGTGTCCTAACACTGGAGTCTAGTGGCGTCTCAGCTAGCAAGCTAGCTACAGGATACAGTACTTTAGTCATTCGAAATAAGTTTGGCTATAAGAGTTGGCTAGGGACAATGTTTCAACAAGTTTGTAGATGGCTAAGAAGCTAAAATGATAGCTACTTAGCTAGCGTTAATAAAATTGCTAATGTCTGCGCCATCACTTTCACCTGAGGCCCCCCGAGCCAAAGGCAAATACCGTTTTTCAGAGACCGTTATAACGTTGTCGCTACACTGAAGTAGCAAGCTAGAGACAGACTAACGGAAGTAGACATAGGGTGCTAAAATAATCCTTTGACATGCTTAAATCTAATGTTTTTAGCTAGCTACAGGCATTTTGTTAGCGTTTCAGTCCTTGGTTGCATATTGTGGCGCCGACTGTTTTCCCCTCGGGTGGGCGTGGTTGTCAGAGTATGATGCGTTCCGCTCTGTCTATATAACTCAGCTTTTCACTTTGCCAGAGAAGTGACTATCAGAACTCTTTTTTTTTTTGGAAATAACTCGCCCACTTCATTTAGTGCCTCTCCCACGGAACAAAAGCTAAGTTATATCAATGTGCTAAAGACAGTACTCTGATTGGCCTAAGGCTCTACACGCGTTCACTGGGATTTGTGTGAAACCCATTGGCTCATGAGGTAACTCACGTGGAGAAATGTCTCGTGCATTCTGCCATTGGGTTTATGCAACCGCATTAACAATATTCAAGACAGCCGGCCACCTTGATAACTTCACTGGCTCTGGAGAGCGAGTTCGAAGAACGCATGTTTTAAATACTGAACTAGAAAACGTTGACGATGGCTAGTAAGCATCTTAACTAGGAACTGTGGATCAAGTACACTAATCCCCTGCAACAATGGGTTAAGAATGTAGCATTGTAATGTAACGTTGAGCAACTGATTATACATTGTGCCCAATTTTAAAAGTCCAGCATTACCAGGTAGGTTGGCAGCTAGCTAGCCACTGTTAAAATATGACATGTTGCTGTTAGTCAGATAATATAGCTAGCTGAAAATCTTACCAAACAATGCAAACACCAAGTTACTGTAGCCAAAATTTAGACAAACTAGCTATAGTGCAAACCTAACTTAAACCTGGCGCTTCATATCAAACATTTAACGTATGCGGCAGACCATTTAGCGAACAAGCTCCACCCTCAAGCTAATTAAACTAGCATATATGATGCGGCATTAATCCAAAATTAAGTATAACAAAACGAAATATACACAGAACGAAATAATGAATCTGCTGCAATGAAGCTAGGTAGCGAACATGATTATCCATCAAACCATTTTTCCACGACACATATAAACCCAGGTCGTTTGTGGCCAACACAGAAAGCCACGTCTTATCAAAGCGCAAGCCAGCCAGCTATTCAATAACGTTACATGCCAAACCGTTTCAGAATAGCAAGCTACATCCACATTTTTCACATCTAGCTATAGATATGTATGTACAGTCAATCTAAAAACCAAGCCATCGTCTTCATTTAAAAATGAGAATATGATTTTAACTTCGTAAGATTAAACTCTAGCACATGTTCCCCAACACCCCACCCCCACATTTAACCGCCAAACCAATACAGCCAGATAAAAAGTTGAATTAGCCAGTAATCGGACGTTTTACATTAAAAACTAAGTAATCATTCGCATAAAACGACTTAAGTAACGTTAATTATATTGCGAATCATAAGGTTAAACAAAATCAAACATTTCGGTAAAGTCTCTCCCAAAAACACAACCCATTGTTCTGATGCTCCTTCCAAAACAGAATCGAAATTTAAATGTCGTCTTCCACATTGGTAAAGTTCTTTTTTTTTCTTCTCGTCGCCACTTTCTTCCAACGCACTTCCCTTAAACATGTCCGCCTGTTTCTTCTCTTCATCGGCCTCAAGGTAGGGGGAGGGGAAGTCACATGACACGCGTCGCTATCTGCCAAATCAAGCCTTTTCGACAAAACCAATCTTCCATTTACACAAGAAAAAAGATACCAAATTTAAAAATACAAATACTTCTTAAAGTTTATTTCTCTAATGCCCATAATTCACATATCTTGAAAATAAAGGAAAACGAACGAGTTTTGCAATTGCAGACATAACGACAGGATACATTCGGACACGTCCTCAGCGCTCTAATTGGACAGAGGACTTTCACGTGATCTTACACACATGGTAACGTTACAGGGGTCGCTGTTGGTGTTACCACTTTTTTTATTTGAAATGGTTGAAATTGGTTCTCAAAAATATGTAACCATAAATGATTGTTATTAAGAGCAAATAACAACGTCTAGCAGTTTTTCTTTTCACAACTTGACCTTTTTAAATAAATTGCAGACCTCTAACATACGGTTGAGATGTCAGTTTAAGGTAAAATATGCCATTCACAAATTATTGTATTTTTGCCTTTTTTCCTGAGAAAAAACCCCGTCTTAATCACTCATTAGAACCTTAAAACTGTTCATTGCTTTTTACACTCCATCAATATGTTTTTATGGAGGTATTTTTGTAGCACAAGCCACTAAAATGTAAATTTTTTGTCAAATTTGTGAAACCATCATTTACATATTTGTGAAATCGTTTACATATTTGTGAAATTCCATTTAGCCTACAGATTTGTGACTTTTGAAACAAAAATACCTTCAAAGTTTTTGGCCTGTTCATTAAAAAAAAAAAAAAAAAAAAAAATTAATTGTAGACATATTAACTATGGCTGGGAACACACATATGTGTACATTTGCAGTGAGCTCCATAACATTTGGGACAAAGGCATATTTATTTCTTCTTGATTTGGTTCTGCATTCCATAATTTTAGGTTTGTAATCAGAATCATTCATCAAATGCAGTGACATATGCCATCCCACACCTTTACAATACTGAAAAACTGTTTTAAAAATCATCACTGGATACATGTCAGTTGAATTAAACAGTTTTTGAATTTAAAAAATGTATTTAATGTCATTGTAGTGCTGACGTGATGTCATGATATTTTTGTGATATATATATGTATATATATATATATATATATATATAGTACATGTAATAAGAATAGCATATATATATATATATATATATATATATATATATATATAGTGCAGATAACCAAGAAATCAATAATCTAAAGTACTAATTAAAAAAATAAATAAATAATTAACAAATAAAAAAAATAATAAATAATCAAAGAAATCTTCAATTAAAATAACCTTAATGTACTTCCAGTGGCAAAAGTTAATTGAAGGATGAGCTAACATTAACAGCACGCGGTAAGTCTGCACCCTCTTTGATTTGTCTCAAATTTAATGATTTATCATGTAATTTTGCAAAGGTTGCTGTATTTCAGTATGAAAGACAGTGAAATTGTGAAGAAATCAAATATATAGCTAAATTAATGCGAGAGTGTGGCCTCCATTTCAGAAAAATCTGGAATTACACAAATCCGTCTTTGGTGTTACCATCTTTGGTGTTGCTCTCTTTTTGGTAACACCTAATATTACTGTGTGAACTGGACTTGTTCATGGCTACGAATAGCTGTTACATCATAAGTAACAGTTATTTGCATTACATTATTTGTATATGTTTTTTTGCATATGTTTATTACAATAAGTGCATACCAAAAGTCATCGGAGCAACACCATAACACAGGTCCGATACAGTACAATACCTTATCGGACCTGTGTAGTGGTGTTGTTCCAGAGACTTTTAGTATCCACTTATTGTGCGTCACTTTGGATAAAAGCGTCTGCCAAATAAATGTAACGCAAATACAATCAGCAACAACGACAAATTTAGTATTTCATATCATTTTACCATTTATAAAGCGGTATTTCATTAACTGATCAGGGCTCCACCGCAATGGGACACAATTAGCTACCTCCTACCAGGGGTGGTTTAGGTTTAAAATTTAAGATTTGAAGCGTATAATTTAAATTAAAAAATATATGGGTCATACTGTATGTCAACAAAATCAACAAATGCCAGTGAAAAAGTCAAAGAAACAGATTTCTATGTGAATAAACATATAAAATGAGTTATAAAGAATTCAAAAAGTACACCCCAACATCTGATTTGTGATATGATGAGCGTTATCTGAGTTCACTTCAGGTGGTGATTAAATTTATGATTAATATTAAAAGTACATGTTTTTTTTTAAATCTACATATTATGAAACTCAGTTTCTGAGAAATGTTGAGTTGCATCAAACATCAATGACCCTTAGAAATAAGATGTTGATCTCCATTGCATCACACAGTACATACATTCTGTGAGTACTTAAAATGATGGCTGCAATGTGATTGCTTGCCTACAAGCATTGCTTGGTGCCTTACCCACATCTCCACCTATTTTGCACTCAGAGAAAGCATACAACACCATTCCTCTAAACCACACTTCTGCACCTGCCTTCCCAGAAGCCCCCTCAAAAGAGCACATGACCACAGACCACATGCTCCCTGTCCCTAAACAAGAAACACAGTATTGTGTCCCAGTGATTTGTGTGAAGTCTTTGTTTACTGCAGCTGTCTTGCACATCCTGTATCAGAACTTCTGTTGGAGTTTTTCAGTAGTATTAGAAGGTTGTAATAATTTTCACTAGATGGCAGCAGAGGAATTTTGCATTTTATCTGTGTATTGGCTGCATGCTTAACTGGTCCCAATATGCATTGCACAATATGTACATGTACAAAAAACATTTTTTTTATTGGTTCCCACACCTGCACCATCAGTTACTAGGTGAACAAAGACAGAATAGGTTTGGCAGACAAATAGTTATCATCAAAACAGGTCAGTTAGAGGGTTATTTCATAATACAATGGTACTATTTCTAAGTATTATAAAGGTTAAAATCAACAGTTGGTGGGTCTCCACAACATCTAAAGGCCTCTTTGTTAGGCATGTACTTCTTTGTACTTTTTTCATTGAATGTCCCAAATTTTGTCCCAGAACCCAAACCTAAAAACGCATAGGTTTGTATAAAATGATTTTGACATCATTTTCTCACTCAACAAATTGACGTGAGTAAGTGAGCTGCTCCCAGATGTATCAGCAGTAACTTTGTTATTTGACAAGAAGGATGATGCAGCTCTTCTTGCATGATTAGGGCTCAGGAGCTGTGTGGTGGGTCATACTGTAAAATAAAAGTGAAACCAGAAGAGCCGGGGCTTTCCGCACAGAAAGTTATTTATTTATTTTTACAAACCACACAAATGTTTGTTTACACACTCAACCCACTTGTATTTGTTTATAGTGCAGTGTGCTTTCATACATATGTACACTACATTCTGAAGACACAAATCAATCACCATTACAGCACTGCACACTACCTTCTGTCCAACCATCTATTACACTGGAAATGTGTTTGGGGACATAAGCGAGAGAGTGAGCCAAATACAGGAGAGATTGAACACCTGTGATAACATCATGTGAGCAAGTGGAGACAGCCAAATGTGCTAACCGGTGCTAACCAGCTATAGGCACTAGATAGCCAGAGCCATGTGTGAAAAATTAAAAAAAAACAACAACCATGAGATAGAAAAGAAAAATAATGAACAGTGAGCTATTTATTAATCAGCAGTGTGCTGACAAGTGAAACACAAAATGTGTAGCATCTTGCATACCACCTAGACAGACAGCCCTCTGCAGCCTGGCTCTCGTTTAGATTTGTGCATCCTATCATACACCTCGTTGGCTTCATTTTCTACAGCCATCATGTGATGTCAGCACAGGTGTCCACTCTTGCCTAGTTTTATTTTTCTTCACTTTTACCTTCTAAGCCTTCTCCATGTCTCCGTCCTTATTTCAATACCTGTATCTCTTAATGTGAGTTCCATTTCATTTGTAAGCAGGGTCCCCCTGTGAATGAGACCCTGGTCTCAGTGGGACTCTCCCTGCCAAAAGAAATAATAATAAAAAGATAGGGCGGGAGCAGGACCTCACAAATTATGTCACAGCACCAGATCATATTGCACGCTCCTTGTCTGCCCCTTCCTCAGTGTTGCGCTGGAACGCAGTGTTCTGCTTCTGCACCAGCTGTGCGTAAGCCCCGCGTTTCTTCAACAACTCAGCATGGCTTCCCTCCTCTAGCACCTCCCCTCCTTGGAGGAAGATGATGTGATTGGCTTTTTCCACTGTGCTCAGCCTGTGAGCGATCAACAGTATCGCGCACCGGCTTGAGCTCTTGAGCAGGGCCTGGTGAACCTAGGTACACAGAGGTTATGCCAAGAGAAAGGGTCAGCAGTGGCCTATTGATGACAAAGAGAGAATCTACAGTGAGGGATGTTAAAAAGAGGGGGCACAGACATTTTATCTATAATGATACTACAGTAATGAATTTGGTGGAAAATAATGTTAGTACCAGGTGCTCGCTCTCAGTGTCCAGGGAGCTTGTGGCATCATCAAGAACCAGGATCTTAGGCTGTCCAATCAGAGCTCGGGCAATGGCGATTCTCTGCTTCTGACCACCTGAGACCTGACCCCCCTTCTCTCCAGCGTCTGTGACAAAAGAGGAATTGTAGTAATACATAGAGGTATACAGCAGTTATTATATAGAGGTTCAGGAGGTTCCATGTCCAACCTATACAGTGTAATACAGTTAAAATATGCATCATGGTGCGGCCATAGATGCATTTGAACACAGGCTCACTCACACATTCATGGTCATGCAAAAATATCTACAACAAAAACCTTCACAAAGATAGGACAAACATCAACCTGGGCTGGTTATGTTATTGATCAGTCATTAACCAGTACCAACATTATCAACATTACTCACAGCTTAACCAATGCTTAGAAACCCCCCCAAAGAAGCATCCACAAGTAGTGTTGTTCAGACTGACCTGTGCTGTATCCATTTGGCAGGTCATTAATGAACTTATGTGCATTGGCCATTTCAGCAGCCCTGAAAATCTCCTCATCGGTGGCATCCTCTCGGCCATATTTAATGTTTTCTATGACAGAGCGAGCAAAGAGCACTGGCTCCTGGCTGACTACAGCAATCTGGACACAGAAAAAGAGACCAGTCATTGAAAAAGCACGTTGGGCAGAACTGTAGCAATATGGTTACGTAACTGGCCTTGTATTTTCCCAACTAATGTTCTTTCTACCGTCACCATGCATTGTTTGACATTCAGCATTCTGCAGTTGATCAGGACCAGAGCAGCTGTATGCAATAGTGTGGTATTTGTGGTAAGTAGGCGTGTATTACATCATGATACTGTTACTTTGTGCAGGTACTGATGCATGCACCTGTGCAGCATATTAATGGTACCTTTCTGTGCAGGTACTGGTTCTGATAGCTGAGCAGCGGTTTTCCATCCAGCAGGATCTCCCCCTCCTGAGGCTGGTAGAATCTTTCCAGCAGACTCACACAGGTGCTCTTGCCCCCACCTGAGGGGCCCACCAGGGCAGTCACCTCACCGGGCTTCAGCTCCAGAGAGAAGCCCTGGGAAAGCATTCACAAAGCTTTCAAAGTGTTCACTGAGCTGTCACTCAGAATGTGCGGAGTATTCACAGTGAAAGCCACCGAGAATTCACTGAGAATTCACAGAAAATGACACAAAACATTGCTGTCTTTAAAATGAACTGGCCACATTTTCACGCACCTTGAGTACAGCCGTTTCGGGTCTCTTTGGGTAGGCGAAGGTGATGTTCTTGAATTGCAGATGCCCCTCTAGTTTCTCAGGAGCCAAAGAGCCATCGGGGGGCACCTGAGGCTTGCGGTCCACATACTCAAAGATCTTCTCTGAGGCCCCAATGGCCTTCTTCACATGGGGGTAGTATGACATGAGAACCTGAGGGAAATAATAGGCGAGGTTCCAGAAAGCTCAACACAACTAAAAAAGTCTATTTCAACCTCAGTGACTACAATTCAAGATCAATTCCAATCCTAGATATTGGAGATTAATTTACATCCCACTCATAGGAATCTCTGTCTTGAAATGGACCAAATGCCTTAGTCAAGTTGGAAACAAGACACAGATGGACACCATATTGGCAGTGCCTTAGATTGCATTGAAAAGGATCTATGTGTCGTACCTCTACAGCGGAGGTGAACTGCAGTTCATACAGCACAAAAGACACCAGGTCACCACTGCTGACAGCACCCCCTGTAACTAGCCTTCCACCATAGTACAGAATGCTGACCTTCAGGGCCAAACTGGATAGCTGGAAATAAAGGAATTTTGTTATTTGACAAATGAGTTCATTTAAGAGAGAATCACTCCATGTCTCTTTTATGGAAAACAGTCGACTGTATAATCAAGACTGCTTTTGCTTCGGCTCAAAGTGCATTCATAACCTTTTCATATGAACAGTTAGCCATGACTTTCAACCGTTGAAAAAGGGGCATCAACAGGATGGGAATGAGATGGGAAGAAAATGTTGCCATTTAACCCCCTTCTGAAACAATGAGTATACTTGCTATACCGTATGTAGCTCCTCATATAGTGTTGTAAAATAAATCGGAGTATGAAGCTTGTGCGTGTTTTTTATATTAAACAAGCCTTTGAAAGTTCTTGCCATTTAATTCTCATTCTTTAAATTGTATAACCTTTCATTTCATTATTCTTACAATTACATTATTGACTATGCACATGTTAAGGCAAATATGTAAACCTGCTCCGGAATCCTGACAACCCAAAAGCATCAAACTCACACTGTTGGTCCAGGTAGAAGCAGCGTAGGCCGCAGCCTCCTGTTTGTTGAGTGAATATGTTTCCTCCAGCCGCTGCTGGTACCTCCGGGTCTCGCCGTCCTCATTGGCGAAGCTCCTTACGGTCTTCATGGAAGAGAAGGTCTCCATGGCAACATCGTTAGCTCGTGCAAGAGACTCCTGAACTCGTGCTGACAATGACTGGGAGAGACACAATTCACCATAATACCGTCACTATGTTAGTGTACACATTCCTTAAATGGCATAAAGTACATGTATAGTAAAAGATAAGAAAGACCAAGAATTAATGCCTACTCAAACTGAAGCCACTGTTTGAAGATGGCTTTTTTTTTAAAAATCGATTTTTTAAACTTAAAATTTAAACTTTGGTGCTTAACTGAAAGGAGAAATGATTGGCCCATGGCCTCTTGTGCCATGAGACTGTGTTCCTGGAAGTCAGCCTACCTGGTAGAACTTGCCAGACAACTCAGGGATGACCCAGATGATGGGCAGCCCCAGGGCGGTGAAGATTGACAGCTTCCAGGAGAGCCGGAGCATGAAGATGAAGAGGAAGATGACGCGCATGAAGTACCACATCAGCAGACTGAGCTTCTCACTCAGAGACTCACTCATGGTGTTGGTGTCCGTGGTAATGCGTGATACAATGTCACCTGTGAAATGGGTGGGGGAGCATAAGTCGGTACCTCCAAAACCCTTCATGGAAAAGTTCAGATAGATGGGCTGAATACGCTAGATTGATCTAAACCATAGTGTATCTGTGCACTTACTTATAGATTAGCTGCTGGCTAGCCATAATAGCCACAACAATAATCACATACCTCATGTCATATCTATTCTACAGTGTGTTTGAAACTGGTTACAGAGGTAACAGCTTCTCTATTATATGGGATGCGGCTCTGTTCTGGATCTTGGACTTTCCACCATAACTTAACCACTGTGTGTGCGGTGTATGTCCTTTATGTGTTCTATGTAAATGTTTGCATGTACAAGCGGTAGCAGTCATCTCACCGGTGTGCACTGTGTCAAAGAAAGCAATCTCTTGCTTCAGGACAGACTGGAAAACCAAGCCCTGGATGAAGGTGTGGATGCAACTCATGGTGATGTTGTAAATGAGGTCACAGATAAACTCGCAGACCGCACTGAGAGAGAACAGAGAAGGATGGCAAAGGGAATGAGGCAAATGTGACTTACTTCATTGTCATGATCAGTATACTTATTATTGACTCAGGTTCAAGGCAGCTCACCTCATGATGGTGATCAGGGACATGACTGTGATGGCGTGAGTGAAGGCCTCAGGGTCATCCTCATTCATGATCCAGTCTGTCATCTTGCCCGTGTAATGGGGAATGGCCATCTCACCTGTGAACAGGCACACAGTGGTGTCATAGAATGATTGCTCTCATAGTTGTCGGCATTCTGTCCTCTAATGCTAATACAAAGTTATCAATGAAATTCAAGCCTCTATTCAATCTAACTGCAACGTGATTTGTCCTTCAGGAAAGTGTTGATATGGGAAAATCATGGAAATGGAATTAGATTTATATGTGTGCTGTGAAAGAACATACAGTTTTTAACTAATATTGCATCTGAAAACAACACCATACACTATGTAACAAAACAAATTACTACAAAAATGATTACATCCAACTGCAAAACAAGTGTGACAGAAGTGCCAACAGAGCCTTGTCACTGCCTATATGCATACTGTCGCAATGAAGCTGCTTCACTTTGATGTAAGGTTATCAAGTCTGTACTTACCCAGGGAAGAGACCACCACAAAGAAGATGACTGCGGCAAACCGCATGGTGTATGGGCGCATGTATCCCAGAAGTCTCTGCAGTGAAGCATTCTTTTTCTCTGGTTCCTTGGTTGTCTCAGTAGAGAGTGATGGAATGTATCGTTGCCAGAGCAACAGAGACACAGCTGTGACTATGTACCCCTGCACTATCTGTAAGACAATGCAGCGTACTGTATTGTTAAGAAAAAAGCAACTGCCTCCTTCAATTACTCAAATGCCATCATTTTTTTCTTACAGTCATAAATTCTTGGTAATCAGCTCTTTGCCTATGCAATCACTGAGTACGTTGCATACACTGTTTGCACCTTTCTAATTAATAAAACAATTAATTATACTTTCCCAAACAATTTGAGAAAATTATAGGATATATCAGATCTTAATTTTCATGGACGATCACACCAGGTCAAGTGCTCTTAATTTTGCCTTGGAACACAAGTAGGTAAACATACAGTACATTTTGCATTCTGTTTGACAATGGCATTAAAACATTATTACATTCCCATGAACACATACCCCAAGCCAGGAGTGCCATCCCCAAAGCAGCTCCAGTGTGGACTGCCCATAGACCCATAGAAGTGTGATGTAAGCTGGTGAGAGGAAGCAGTGCACTCCCAGGGTCTGGAGCCCCTCCGGACATCTCAACCACTGTGGGCACCCTTGGGAGAAGGTGAGGAGGAGAAGGAGAGAGGCACGGAGCAGGCCACCACCCCATAGAGTGAGGAAAGGATGGGGGAGGAGGAATGGCAAGAGCTGGGCCAGACGCACTGCCTGCACCGCACAGACATCCATGCACAAAAACAGTAGCACTGAGAAAGCCATCTTCTGCATCTTCTTTGATTCTGAGAGAAAGGTCAGAGAGACATGGAGAGGTGGATGAGGATGATGATGAGCACAACCACACACACACTTACTGGACGACTAACGTTATCCAGATTAAGACCGTGCTGGCTAGTGCTTCCTATGTGTATTTAGCTTGTAAATTCCCCTAAAAGTTCTGAGAACCAAGTCAAATATGTAGCAGATCATTTTCGATTTTCGGTTTCACTTTCTGCCAGCTTCATATGCTCATTTAGCAAACTGGCTCGCGTGCTATAATTTACTAGCTAGTCACATTGAATTAAATTACACGAGTATAAATTTGAAGCCGTAGCCTAAAAACTACGTAACTTACGTGTTCGTGGGTCGAAGTTTTACTTGGTGCAGCAGCCCATAGGAAGTCGCCCGCTCCTCCAATGTAGCTACCAGAGACTGTATGGTAGCTACACTAGGCTACAGAATTTTTATTATTATTATATTATTGTGTTTAATAAAACAAGCTTCGCGTTTGGAAAAACTGAGCGGTATGAATAATAAAAATTAGCTAGTCACCTTCTTCCAAAGACGTATGCTGCTAAGCGACCAGTTTCCGACTTAACGCGCAGCATTTAAAACCGAAAGTAAACGTAGCCTACTTTAATGGGCAGGAGGCTCCGCCTTTTATGGAAATTAATGTACTATCCTATGATAGACGGCATATGACTGGAAACATATTTATACACAGGTACCTAGGTAATTACAGGTGTCACTCTGTGGCAAATAAATATGCAGTTCTACACCTCATTAACTTGCCGGCCATTCATTGGCATTGCTGAAATGACACTGTAAATGGTTCAATAGCATGAACGATAGATGCATTTTTTATCCTGCAAGAAAGCGTGTTCAGACAATTTGGTCATCGTTTGTTGTCTGTGCTTAACATGTTTCAGGTGATATAGCTGGCGTTATGCCGAATGAGAGAATTCCTGACCTCAAAAAAGTCCAAGCCTCACGGGCTGCCAATGCTATTTGTGAACGCCGGGAATCAATTCCGGATGTAGACTTTGCACCAGGTTTCACTGCAGGTAGATTTCATTGAGACTCATACCACACCAGTTTATGACTGGTCCTCACTCCTCTACAGTCCATCGCACGACTCTCGGCTATCCCAGCAGGCTGTTTTGAATCCTTATTCTCCTTCTGTGTGAGGCCCTGGCTGATTGTTTCCTGTTTCCAGTGATTATTGAGATAATGGCAAAGTGGTCTTAGAAACAAGGTTATTCATGTCAGGACACACATGGAGACACAGACACATGTATCCTGGACATAATTTAGCTGCATATACTGATGATACTGTCAAAACACAATAGAATGGAATTTATTCACCCTCTCAAATTATATTGAAAACTTCTAAATGTATGACATAGGCCTAGGTTTTAACAGCAAACAAATATGTGATCTCAGCCATGTACAAAATTACATTTTCACTTAGGTACAGCATTTTTACTCCATCATCTCATTCAGACAAACAGAAGTATTAATAGGCTATATAACACATATCTAGGCTCCACACACACTCACATACTCAATGTGCTGCACTCTAAACACACTGATACACACACCCAATCCCTATTCTTTTCTACACAGTGGCAGGAAGTGATCCAGATATCCGCAGTGCTTCTGAAAAAGAAAGAGAGCCTGGGGGGTGGGGTGTGTGCAGGGGTAGGCTATATACAAGCTTTCACACGGTTCCATACAGCTTAGAAACAGAGGGGAAAGAAGACATTATCAGAGGAGACCCCGACCTGACAGACTGACACTTACACAGACAAACCCCTCTGAGAAACGTTGGACCGGAGGAATCACAGACACATAGGATCGGACATTGTGGCATCGCGGAGGAAAGTTTTCCTGTGAACTTATTTAGTAAGGGGACTAAATAGTGGGGAGGACAATAGTGGCCCAGACCCCATCCTTCTGCATCCCGCACTACACCATGCTGCTGGCTCTGACCGCTGCTCTGCTGCTCAGCTGTTGGAGATGGCTGGGTGAAGGTAAGCATGCCATCACATTACTTCACAGTAAGAGAAACGGAGCAAGGGTAAAACTGAGTAAGATAAAAGGATTACTACATGCTTATATATCTGCATTTCGAGCATGTTAAACTGTGGTGATATAAAAATGTTTGTGACACCCATTATGAGGTTCCACCATTCTGTTTCTGATCATTTTGACAAAACACATTTGATGTCTTGATCTGATAGTCTTGCCAAATGAAAAATAGTTCATAGCATACTTTTCTATCAAATGTTTTGCTGTATTTCATTTTATGATTCTTTTCTCTGTCTATAATTCCAGCCATATGTCCCTCAGACAAAATGGCGATCTGAAAATAAATGGCTCGGTTGGTGGGTTTAGTGAAAAAATGAATTAATTTTCCGTTTTCTTTTCACTGAATAATAATTTTACTGCTGTTAAATTATTTTGAATTCCTGTTCTATTGTCAGCCCCTAGCCTTTGTTTTTGATTAATTGTTCTCTACACACCTGCAAAGTCTATTGTTACGCTTGTTAACGTTCCTCATTGCCACAGTGACGACCTTCAACCCCCTACCACTCCCACCCCCCCTCCATTTCCTGTTGCAGCCTGCCTCTCCTGGAAACTTCCTGTTTGTGTCAGGCCCTCTATTTCCTATTTCCTGTGCAGTTCACACTGAAGCCATACTTCATAATATAGGGTTTTTTATTTTTAATTCAAGCTTCATTTCCTGCAGTAATAGAATTGAAGGGAAGCACGGCGCATTCTGATAGGAGAATTCTTATTATCTATGGATTTTTTGATACTTATATACTTTCATGTACATATATAATAATATATTTATGTCAGCCTAGAATCTGCAGATTCATTTTGCATCAATATTTTCAATAAGACATTTACCATCTCCTTGTTTGCAGTGCTCACCACACACTGTAAATGATCCTATTCATAGAGAAATCTACATATGTCCACATATAATCAATTTCACCAATAGAAGCACAATTCCAATGTGCTCATGCTGACTGTGGCCAGCAGGCATGTGGAGTGACATTACTGGCTGCAGAGTCACCCCTGGAGTTTGGGATTCCATGGGATTGTCTGCCAAACAAATAACCCCAAAGTTAAAAACTAAATAAAACGAATAATATTTAATAAACTTCCAAAACTAAAAAACTTCCAAAAAAACCCCCAAAAAAACAAAAACAATAACAACTAGAAAGGTTGCAATTCCTGAAGGAATTGTGTGGGCTTGCTTCAAATTACAAGTGGCACTGTCCTCAAGCCTCAATGCATTTCAATGAGGGCGCATAGCTCAGAAGAAGCATGAAACCATCCAGACCCACGGCGCATCGTAGCGTTACATATACAGCCGGGGATCAGCAAGTAGCAATTATGTTCCAGGGATTAGTCATATCCTAAAAGTGTCATGAGCAAAACTTGGCTAACTATATAGCTAGCTAGCTATGGCATGTCCTCACCTCTGTAATGTAATTTGTTGTCCTCCGTGTGTCCATACATCTCTATTGGTGGTTGTAGCGTCCGTGTGTCCATACACGCAAGCAAGCCCACTAATAATGCTGCACATAAATATGTATATCTCAAACTATTCACAAGTTTGTCATCTGAATGGAAGATCTGATGCACAGTGAACTCACTTTTCCTTTCTAGATTCCCACCAACAATAGTTTGTTGATTTGTAAAAATGTATACATTTTTTGGCTAAATAACTGTTTTAACTGGTGACAAAGTATGCCACTTTCCTGGCCACACAAACCAAGCAGTTTGCCTTGTCAGCTACAATTTAAAAACGAATGACTGTATACATTAATCTGCATTCTCAATGATCATATGGTAATAAAATGAGAATTGTCCTCATGTCCATACTTTAACTAATTTTCCCTGAAAATGGAGGGAACAGGCTTCAAAATAGTGCTAGTTTAGTAGTAGCTACACTCCCTGGCTAATTAAAATGAAATTAATTTGAAAACTATCTTCAAAAGCAGTGGATAAAGAAGACTTCAATTTTGATGAATTGCATCTCATCTCATGAAGAATCAAGTATAGGACCTGTCTAAAATAGACCCACAGGCGGGAGAAATAAGGCTTTGAGATGCACTTCCTGTTGCTATTTGCCAGCATCAGGTTTTGGCTTCTCTGAATACTAGGCATACAAATGAGTTGTGGCAGTTTGACAAGCAAATAAATGTGTTAGCTTTGCCATTTTTAATGGTATGGAGATCCATGTGTGCACGTGAACCCACTGTAAACAAATTGATCAGTTACATTCTAATGCAATTTATATCAAGAAAAATTTCAGTGGGCGCATGTCTTGTCTGGGAGCGCAATATTTTCCACCTTTTCTCTGTTAATATTTTCTTCCCACAGCTGCTGTCCCCAGTGACCCTTGGGCCCAATGCCCTTCTGCCAAGACCTGTAAGGCTAAATTTGCAGATGGAATATGTGACAAAAAATGTTCAGAGCCAGAGTGTCTGAGAGATGGGTTTGACTGCCTGGTGAAGAACACATGCGAGTAAGTTCAATGTGCCTGACAGGAGAGCAGGCTTCCATGTTTTCACCCACCTGCATAAACTTATTACCAGAATTTCCTCATGAACTGAATGAGTTTGATTATTGATTTTCTTGTCACATGTCAGGAATGAAAACTAATCAGCATGTCCTCTAGAACTTAAGTGTCTTTTATTTGGAAAAATTGTAGATATGTTGTAATGAATTCCTAATTATAGTCAATTTATCATATTAGCTATATTTAAAGTACAGGTATCAATAAGGTCCTTTATATCACTTTACATTTGAAATATCTCCTTTGTTTCTAAAACTCTAACCATTTTATTGTATGAGTCTCTGTTTCTGTATATCGTACATGTATGTATACCCTTATTTCAATGAATATGCTTGTGAAGTCTTCATCTTCTGTGTTTTCTTGTCATTCTTATCATTTCCCCCCAACTTCTCCCTCCACTCTCATCTTTCAGTCCACATTACAAACAGTACTGCCAAGACCACTACGGCAACTCATACTGCGAGCAGGGGTGTGACAGTGCCCCCTGTGGCTGGGATGGGAGTGATTGCTTCAACCAGCAAAGCCCTCTCTGGGCAAATGGCACCTTGATCCTCCACACTAACATTCCCAGTCAGGAAGTCCCAAGCCGTAACAGGTCTTTGCTGTGGGCCCTCAGCATTCTCTTACGAACGGCTCTCAAACTGCGGGGTGTTGCACCATTCCACTCCAGCCATAACCTGTACGACCTTGACCCTCAGAAGCTTGCTGAACTGTTGACTCAGGCGTCCACTCATGATACCAACGGGTAATTATAATAAGTGCTTGATTATTTATATATTCTGTTTCTCAGGTTTGTTGTCAACCATACCTTCTTCTCCCACTTCCTTTTTCCTACCTTGACTCTTCTCTTAGGTCACTACTGTACCTCCAGGTTGACAACAGGCCATGTTCCAGGCTCCCCTCTACCTGTTTCCAATTTTCCACTGAAGCAGCCAACTTCCTGCGAACACTGATGACATTGCAGCACACAATATATCCCCCATTCCCTGAAATCCAAGCAGTCATTGCAATCCGGGGTGTGAGAGAAGAATTGGGAGAGCGAGAGAAGTACACAGTGGGAGAGAATGTGAACAGTATGCCAGTTATAATCCGATGTTCACCAAGCAAAACTGCTTTTCAAGTTATGTTTCTCATGTCACCATCAGATAGTACAGGAAAAATGTGTTTGACATGAAGATGTGATACCAATTTCAAATTGCTTTGTGTTTGAATGAACAGGTTTCTCAAAACAATACTGACATATAAAATAAAAGCAGCAAACCCAAAGGATATAGTTTTAATATAATATAATCTACATAGTTATATTAGCAGTCCACTTTCAGTGTATTTCTTTTACAGAAACAGTGTCTTTTTTATTTTAATTGATTTGCTGTCAGGATTTATTTATGTATTTATTTATTGTCTCCTCATTCCATAGCTTCTCCTTCGTGGTTATGGGCAATGGTTGGGGTGGCAACTGGACTGGGATTGGCTCTGGCTATACTAGCTGCTCTGCTGATTAGACGGGCTCGACGGAGGAGAGAGTCACAGGAGGAGGGACAGAGGGTGCAACACAGATCTACAGCTACAGACAGTGGCCACCGGGGGCAGGCCTGGGCCCAGCATACACCACATCGAGGGGAAAGAATGAGAGTGGAGAAAGAGAATGGCAATAAAGGAATTGGGATAAAAAAGAAGAAAAAGGGGAAAGAGAATGGGAAGAGGCGCAGGGAGCCACTCGGAGAGGATGCCATTAGGCTACGGTGAGACAGATAATTTGCCGCCAAGGCAGAAAGATAATATAGGCAGCATGAGTATTGAAACTGTGGTACCCTCTCTTCTAAACATGCATGTCACAGGTATTTTAGAATGTGTTAAAGAATGTTCATTTGTCGCCAAAGAGTTGCAATACAAAAATAAGATTAATGTTTGATTTAAATGAAATTACGCTTTATGAATTTAGGAAAACACAGAACATTGAAGAATGCATTTGTATAATAAACACTTTTCTTATTACCAAAATTACCCCACTGCTATTGTAAAAGGAAAGTCCTTTTGAAAATCTGCATATCCGTTTACCCCAGCCCCCTCAAAAAGGAATTGGATATAGGAAGTGATACAGATATGACTCAAAGTTCTATGGAAGACATCAACGTGAGGAGTTCACATCGACAGGACAAATCCATCTGTGACCACCGGCCCGAGGAGCAGAAGCACTTCCATGTCACACCCAGCAGCCCACAGTCGCCAACACAGGGTAGCTACAGAAGTCAATCTCACACTTCTGTAGATATCAGTATTGTGGGATGTCATTTTTTTGAAATTGTAATGTTTGTATAATGTTTAGATGCAAGTACTTTATTCAGTCTTTCAAGAGTTAATGTAACACAAGTACAGCAATGTTTTTTCAGTTTTAGTTTGAGGGGAAGGTTATAATCGCCACAGTTTTGAAAGAAAGTTAATTGCATAAAAGATGAAAAAAGTAGTTGTGCAGCTAAAGTTGTGTAGCCCTGAAGCAAACAATGCTGTAAATAAAATGAAACCACTTATATCTCCAGCTTCACCGGGAGGATGGGAGAGAAACACCAGCCCTCCAAACCACAGGACACACAACAATGTGAGTCAAAATCTTATTGGTATTTGACTGAACCGCTTTAGTTTATAGTTTAAAGACTAGTATGGAAATCACATGTGATAATGGTTAGTCGTAATATTTTATTATTATATTCTTTCCTACTACTTGGCAAATCCGTCATTATAATAGCAATCCGCCAAGGTGCAAGCGCACCTGGCTTTTAAAGGGAATGGGAGATGACACTCTGATTGGTTTATTTCATGTTACACCCAAAACACACCCATGATTAATTAAGAGACTAAGTACAACCCCTTTAAACCATGCGCCTTACTTTGCGCTCAGATTATCCACCGATAAACTAGCAAAAGTGGATTTGGCACACCCTAAATGCACCTGCGCCGTGCGCTTTAGACCATGTGCTTAGATCGTTAAAATATAGCCCATTATGTCGGTAGTCACATTAAACCAATCAGGCTGTTTCTCTTTCTGTTCTCAGTGATCTCATAACTGCCATTCTCTAGTGTTTGGTTATGTGTAATCTTCCAGAGTGAGTGTATCACATAGTGATATACTGGTGTGCCCAGTTAAATGCTATCTATTTGTTTTTCAGACTGCTCCAGTTCAGTGGTGTGGTCCAGATGGATCTGTGGTCCTGATTCGGGCAGTCAGGAGTGGTCTCGACCGAGTGGTTCTGGAATTGCTGCGTGCCGGGGTGCCGGTCAACAACACGGACCACACTGGTACTGTACTATACAACATATCTCCTTACTCTGTGCCCCGCTGTCTGAGCTATGTAATATATACAGAGTCCAGGTAGCATGAGTTCCATGCTTGTACACTAAAGCAGGGGAGTGCAACTCCCCTGGCATCTAGCATCAATGACGAATTAAGTCATTTAGTTAAGAACTGAACTGGAAATAAAGCACATGGTCTTTTACACTGTGCAACATAATACCTGTACCTCTATTAACTTGTATCTGTCACCACCTGTTTAGTTAGTTTATCCCTTATCTGTAGCAAACTGGTAACTCTAAAATGAATAAATCGAGTAATGCGTTTTCGTGTGTGTGTCTGTACTAAAGAATTCCATCACATGTGTGATTTCATTATCTTAATATGGCATTTCTTGTTCAAGCAGAAGGGTCCTGTATAAACTGTTTAACCTCTCTCTGGTTCTCCCCACATCCCATTCCTCCTTCTTTATTTGCTTTTCTGCTACTTGAAAAACAAATGAATGAAAAACACTGCTTCCACTGCTCCTTGTGTTCTTCACTCTAGCACCTCTGCTCCCCCCTTCTGATTCAGAACAGAGTTAATGTGCTGTAGTGCCCAGTCAGTGTGAATGTACTGTATTAACCTCACCTGCTTATCTCTCTCTCCTTTCTCCCTCTGTCCTTGTGGGCTGACTCACCTTTCATTCATTCCCCTCCCCTGCGTTGTCATTCTCTCTTTCTTTCCCATTCCATTTTTCCTGGCACTCACCCTTTTCTCACCATCCTACTCTTACTGTTGCCCTCGCAATTTGACATACTCTCTCCATCTTTTCTTCTTCCTATTTATTTTGCCCACCTTCTCACATTGCTTCCTTGTTTGACATGTATCTTCCAACCCTGTTTCTTTTCTCCCACCTCACCCTTCCATCTTGACCTCCCCCATTTTTCATTTGTGCCCATCTACTTTCCACACCCCCCACCCCCACCCACCCCCTCAGGGAGATCTGCCCTTCACTGGGCATGCTCAGTTAATCACCTTTCCCTGGCTCGAACTCTCATTCGCTATGGTGCAGCAGTGGACCTACAAGACTACAAGGTAACAAAAAAACCTTTAGGATAGTTTTACTCTCGGTTCTCCCTTAGGATTAAATTGATGAGAGAGAGACCTTGGTCTTTGGACCTTAGTTCACTTAGTTAATTTTGCCATCATCATGAAGATGGTGAGGTCTGTGGCTTGAAACCCACTGCAGATCAGCCATTATCATAAAGAGCAATGCATAATGGTATGATCCTGAACACTTCCTCTCTTTGTCAGGGTGAGACTGCTCTCTTCCTCTCCGCTCTCCATGGTTGCTATGACACTGCCAGGTTTCTCCTCCTCAATGGAGCCAATCAGGATTTGACTGACTGCCGAGGTCGACGCCCACTAGAAGCAGCACGTGAAGGATTACATCATCATGTCCTGGAGCTCCTATTGGCTCACAGGTCCCACAGAGGGCATGTCTCCATGGAACCAGTTAATGACATGTTATGTGAGGACCGTACCTTCTCCTATTCCGCATGGGTTGGACCACCTGGTCTTCCTGGGAGAAGCGCTTCCTTTTCTGGAGTTATCGGTCATCGGGAAGCCTTGCCACTTTACCCCAGGTAAGCTGCATTAAAATGAAGCAAAGGTAAAGCTCTGTAACATTATTCACAGTATTCCATAGAATTTTAAAAATTATTTCAGGTCACCACTACTCACAAAAGTCAAAAATCATTTTTTATCTATGTCAGGCATTCCTTTGTTAAATCAGGAAACATTTACATTGATGCCAACATGATGGTGTCATGTTTCATTCACAATCACACAGTACAAATGAAATACTGGCACAGAAGAGTTAAACATTTTGCTCCTTCACCATCAGCTTTATCATCTCTTGTCTCACTTTGCAGTGATTGGTCAGGAGGTAAAGAGCGATGTGCCTCCCCTCAGAACTGGCGTCCACAACCTCTCCAATCAGTAACTGCATTGGTCTCCCCCAGAATCCTTGGACGCCCATCACGTCCAATAAGCACTCTACAGGAAGTAACCTCGGAGGCAGAGGAAGAGGACACCGAAAGGTCCCAGGAAGCTGCTCGGGCAGCCACACCCAACTTCCTGTCCCCCCAGCCTGCACCTAGACAGCGGTCTTTCTCATGCACACAGCATGCACTGCAGCGTCAATCAAGTGGCGTCCAGTTTGAACACCCTGTTGCATCACCTGGGAAGCCAACCAATGAGCATGTAGAAATGGTAGTATCTGGCCCTGTTGCTGAAGCCCCCATTCAGTCAGAGGTTAAGCCAGCTTCTGACCTCCCCAGTATGGTTCAATCAGACTCTGAGGCAGGCAGCAGTAGGAATTCCAAACAAGAGCCACAAGGTGACAAAATAAGCAAAGCGCTTGCTGAATCTGAGACTTCTGCCCATACTGCCCTTTGAAAAAGGAAGACTGACTGGACACTTCAGACTAGATGCAATACAGCACACAAGCCCACTCAAATTGATTTGAGCAACATTCAACTTGTCTGTAGTGCCAGTCCTCTAGAAATTAATTAAGCTCTATACGCTCTATAAATCAACAGCATAAAACTCTGACTGGTTATGGTGTAAATAGGTTAATTATTCAATGCATTCTTTTGTTTGTTGTTTTGTCAAGTAACTGAAAAATAATAAAATTTCATGAAACAATATATAATTCTCATACTCTCTTCAGGCTTCTTACATTTTTGTCATATTTGTCATATTGCACTGTACACTCTTTTAGTTAAATATACATAAATATAGTTAAGTTCATAATATATATTTTTTGAACTTTTAAATGAATTATTAGCACAACTTGTGGCCCTGTTATACAGCAAGTGGAAAAAAATCCACAACTTCATGAAACTATTCATTAAGAATAATTATATATATATTTATATTTTCACTAAGTGCCAATTAAATGAAATGAGGTTTTGGGTTCCTTAGCCTCGGACAGAAGTTATTTTAAAGGGTTTTCTCAAGAAGAGCAGTGTAAATTCAGAATAAAATATATAAAATGTCATATTTTAGATCTGGGGCTTGCAACACAAAGCAGAATTACTGAGTTAGCTGGATAACTGTTCTGAGTAAAACCCAGAATGCTCCCAAATCTGGAACATGGACTGAAATAAAAAGGGTTTTACTCAGTTTTATCTTGCTTACTCAGTAATCCTGTTTACTTTATTAAAGGAAGCATTCATATTCCAAGACAATGCCACTGTCATTGACTGACAGGCAGACAATTACAGTAGCTATTGTTTTTCATCTCTGTGTCTATGAGGAAAAGATTCTGAGAAACCAAACTGAGTTGAGAAAATAAGCAAGAACAGTATGACTGGTATGGTGGGTAAGGGAGTAACTCTCATTTCAATATGGGAAACAAGGATTTGCTTGTACATATGTTTCCTATTACTGTTACCATAACTGTTAAAAACAAAACTGCAACAACAACAACAACAATAACAACAATAATACAAATAAGAAAAATAAGAAGTTTAAGAATAAGAAGTTGTTTTTTGTGGAAATGTCATGAAACCTGAAATGATTTAAATAGTTTAGGCTACTAAACTGGCCTAAAATAATACTGTTAATATTATGCTTTGGTATTTGCTCATAGCATTCACTTATTTATTCATTATAACATTCACTCTTTTGAATACTTAATTAAGTATGGCTGCACTTTGTCCAAAATAATATTCTATCTCATCTCCAAAGCTCTCTGTAGCCCAAACCGAATGTAGCATGAACTGTGAGGTTTGGGCTACAGAGAGCTTTGGAGATAAGACAGAATATTATTTTGGACAAAGTGCAGCCATACTTAATCAGAAGCGTTTGATCCCCATCCAGTGTTTAAAATCTCACTTTACACGAATTCCACTTCGCAAACATGCTTCGTGTAACCCAACTAGGCGTATATTTATTTTGTGGATATTTTGAATGTGTAATAGTAACATACGTGTCGATGCAGCAGAATGGGCCATGAAATGTTCATGAAAATTAATTTCCGGTTATTTGACGCCTGAGTATAATTTTCAGAGAAGCCAAACCAGTAACCCAAAAACAGTTTAAATCGTCATCTACGAACTGTACGCGCATGATCAGTTGTACAGTGAAACCGAAAGTGAGTAAGAATTCAGCACTGGGTTATCAACGGCTCGACTGCCATTCTCTGACTTGTTTTAACGTTGAAGCATTGAGTATAACGATTCAAGAAGTAGCATTTGAAGAAAGACTACAGTGCTGGCATAAGGTTAAACATAAAGTTGATCGACGTCAGCCATCATGGCAGGTAGTTCGACTCTATTCACACTCGTCCTGCTGGCCGTGAATTACATTTCGCAAGGTAAGTAGCATGATCATGTTGACATATGGTCCGCAACAACACGAAGGGACTAAATGTTAAAAAATATGCATTTTGTGACGTTGTAACTATAATATCGTTAACGTGATAATGAATCGAATATTTTGTACCACTAAATGGATCTTTATTTCTGTGTGTGTATGTGTGTATGTGTGTGTGTGTCTGTGTGTATGAGAGAGAGAGAGGGAGAGAGAGATAGGAGGGGAGGGATATGTGCCAGTTGGGGAAGCACCCTGCATTCTACCTTGCGTCTTATAGACATTTGCATGAAACAGAAAGTAACACAGCTGGGAGAGTTTCCAGGGAAAATGATAAAATTACATTCACAGACAGACACACACACAACCATTTGTCAACGTCACCTGCTCTTCACATTCTTTATATTATTGCTGTTACTGCACTCAATAATACTCTAATGCAATCTCTCTCTCTCTCTCTCTCTCTCTCCACTGTTTTAAAGACTGTACTAGACTCCGTCCTCTTTTAAGCATGGTTAGTTCATTGGTGGCTGCTCGTGGGGTAGTCTTTACCATTCAAGGGTTTATTTTTTGGCATTCATTGTAGTAAGAAAACAAAAAAGTGTCCTGTATAGCTAATTTCTTGCTGGGACAGGCTAAGATGGCTGTGTACCTCAGCAGGAAGAAAAAAGTAAAAGCGGGGGTAATGGTGAGCATCATTGAGATGTATAAGTCTCTCATCAGATCAAGGGTGTCAGTAGACTTTGAGTACTACAGTAGGATGCAGGACATTTGTGTTTTTCAGGATAGGTGGTGCCATGGGGAGGCTGTGTGTAGGCTGGAGGGAGGAGAATTAGTATTTAACAGCATACTAAGATGATGGTATTAGTAATGGTTTATGTTAATTGTGCGTTCTATTGTTTTTCTTTCTCCCTTTGTTTTTTTATATATGTTCTTTTTTCTTAATTTTGGTTTGTTGTTGCCATTGGCTGTGAATTGTACAATAAAGGTTTGTTAAAACTCAAATTCCTTCTCCCTCTCTCTCTCTCTCTCTCCATCAGTTTATGGGACAAGCTGCCCAATTGTGGAGTGTTGGTTTGTACAGGAGAAGCCAGGGCGTGGTGGAGGGTTCCCAGCTGCTATGAATCAGGACAAGTCCTTGATGTATGTTAGAGTAAGCCCCGACAGTACAGGAGCAGAGTCACCACATAAGACCCCAGCTGGCGTAGACCCCACAAGAATCTACCACGTCACTGGTCAGTATCAGTCAACATGGTCCAAAGAACTAATGGGTTTATGACTTACTGCCTGATAATTACCACTGTGGAATGATTGCAAGCACTAACTGATGAACAGGAACACGCATGCACACTAATAAATGCAGTTCATTACTCACTGTTCAGGAAGTGCAAACAATGTAAAGGTCACATCTCCTATTCACAGACCCAAGTGGCTCCCTGTGCAGTTCATCTCTGCATTCTCCAGAGGGCTCTGTGAAGAAGCCCCAGTGTGAAATAAACCCTTTTCTGCCTCAGCCTTCTATGGTCAATTGGGCTGCCCCGCTCACTAGATCTGGTCAGAGCCCAATCTACCTGGAGGCTGACTGGTTTTCAGCTTCGCTGAAGGGTCTCGATGATCAACTAGTACTGTCTAGTGTAATGCGGGCTGCCAAGACCACCAACGATCTGAATGGTAAGAATGGTATTTTAAAGAAATAGGCTGTTACATCTGAGGTGCATTCAATGAATGATGCAGTTCCATGAAGCTTGGAGAACACCCAGCTCCAAAATGCTCACTGAAAGGCAGGCCGATTGTGTGTCTTTAGTGCGGTCCTCCAGAGTAAACAACACAGTCCAATGATGTAGGTTAAGAAGAATAAAATGAGCTGTAACATCTTACAATGTCAGATCTGCCTGTCCACTATATAACTGCAGTTAAATTTGTAATGCAATATAGCTTTAAACCTACACTATTTGTAAGTTAGTTACAATATTTAAAGTTCTGTAATTCGAGAAATAATGTTTTTCTCAGTTGGAGAGGTAGGGCACAAACACAATGTGAAAATGTAGTGTATTTTTGTAAATTTGTTATTTAAAGGAATCTGTTTGTTTAAACGCTTTATACTCATGAACTGTAATTAATTATTTATACCATGACACTGTTGATCATTGGTTTGGAAACTTGGTGTATAACCAAGTCTCATTATTTAAATATGTGACATCTGGTTTCAATCTGAGGCTATTGTTTCAGATTTCAGATGACACCGTGTTGTCACATAGGTTCTATCAGTAAATCTCTAGATAAATGTATAGGTAATATAGAAGTTCACCCCGTCATTTGAGCTCAAATGCTATATCACAGCATTTATGTTGAAAGCTTTACCCGCCCATCTCATTTTACTACTCTCTCCCAATTAGTGATCCTCAGTGTCTTCAGTTCATCTGCTTTGGTCCGCTCCAGACTGGGTGTACCTGTGGTCCTGAACTGTTGGTTCTGGAAGGAATCCTCTTCTCCCCTCTCTGAACTGGGGTTTGCAGTAGAATGGCGGTATCAGTTCCGGGGGGCAGGGAGGCTTGTTGTGGCCTATGATGCCAAGACTGACCGATTGGCTGAGAGCTCAGAGGAGGGGGCGGAGCTTGACATCAGTGCCCTGCATCAAACAGGAAATGCTTCACTACTCCTTGAGGAAGCTCAAGTCAGACACACTGGGACTTACATCTGCACTATATACCTTCCATACCTGCTGGCTCAGGTCGCTATAGATTTGGAAATAGTGGGTGAGTGGAAATGTTCTTTGGAAGTTGATAACTGTTTTGCCGTTAAACTGCTGCAGATTGAGTAGTTACCAGTCACAAGGTATTTGTATGTACATTGTTTTACCTTCAGAAAAAAATGTCATTTGATCTGTATTTGACTATCAAACTGAATGGAAAAAGGTTTCCATAAGAATTGTTATGAAAAATAATGTAAAGTTGGTCATATTTTAGTAGTCATCACTCAGTTATTACTGTGTTTATTATAATACTGCAGGTTTGCTTTATGTCTTTACGGGTGGTTAGTCAGTGTTGATGTATATTGTATTCAATGTACACTTTCTGTTCCAGAACCCCCCTCCCTCTCCATCTCCCCCTCTCCTCTTCCCATCTCCTTCCCTGGTCAGACGCTCACCGTACAGTGTGAAGCCTCTGGCTTTTCCCCCCTCTCTCTGGAGTTCCGCTGGGAGTTTGTGGGGGCAGATGGAACAGTGCAGTCCTTGGGCACGGGGGGGATGTCGGGGCACAGGCAGGCCTCGGATGGCACTTTCAGCCAGAGCAGCCGGCTGACACTGGACCTGGGAAAGTTTGACCTGGGCCGGGGAGGAGAGGTGACCTGTGTGGCTGTCCACCCTGGGGGCACCCGACGGACCAGCACAACCCTTAACATCATTGGTGGGTTGAAGAACGATGTGGTGTCGAATACGTTTGCTCTAGAGAAAATTCCCACTGTATTTCAGAGAATTGTGTGAACATGCTGAGTTTATATTTTATACTTTCTTGAAAGTTCATATATTTATCTACTACCATTGACAGTACTCGTGTCCAATTGAATAACTTTAATCATACAGTGCTATGACCCAACCTATTTCCATTGTGTACATATGATTGTATTCATTTCAGTATGTAAGTGAATGGCTGTTTTCAGTGAAGCTATCTCACTGAATAATTAGCCATAAAAATGTTCAACGTTTAACAGTCTGAAATGTCTGGAAACCTTCATGTATTTCTCTAGTAATTAAAACATACTATTTTTCTCTCTGTTTTCCTTTTACTCTTACTCTGAATTTCTCACTCAGGGGTTAGTGGTCCCACCATAGAAGACTCCATGGCCATGGTGGCTGTGGCCTTGGGGTTGTATGGTCTAATCAAACTCTGCTCTTGGATGTTCAGCAGATCTGGTAACATCCTTCTCCTCGCTCTTACACTACTTAGTGGAAGAATATTATAGATTGAACTGAAATGTGGAACAGTTACTACCATTGTATTATCCAAACAAATGATTTCTTATTCACTCTGATTGTGAGCCCTCCCTTGACTGCTGTTTCCCATTGCACAGGGTCTGTTGCCACTGATTCAAAAGAAAAGGTAAAGTAATACCGTGTTCCACTGGAGTATACAATCAAGTGAGGTGGGGTTGGGGGGGGGGGGGGGCGTTGTGGGTTGGGGAGTGAGCTCAAACCGGCTTTTTTTGATGAAATGTTACAGTACATCAGAATTAGGACACAGTGTGATTTAGCATGCAATAGTGTTTAAGGTTAAACCAGCGGTAAATACATCCAGGCCTGGCAGGCTGTGGTCCATTGGGGTTTGTTATATGGCCCGTGTTTCAAATACCAGGAAAATCATTTATGTCCATTAAGACAGATCGGCCATCTAATCAAACGACTGCTTTATTTTATTGGTTGATCAATAGCACAGAGGGAACTCAAACATAATATGGGTTGTGCTCTCCTGATTTACGAGGTGAAGCTATTGCCTGTCCTGGTGTTGGAAGGCCACGGTCCTACAACACTCCGGGTTCGAACACTGACTAACCAAGGGTTCAAATTTACTGGGATTAAATAAATCCTACTCTATTGCAACCAATACGGTTTTCCCTTTAGAATGTTTCATGACTAGGGAGTCAATTTTGGCCCAACAAATTCCTAGGTGCATAGTGGAATATACAATGACAGTATTCCTCAAACACATTGCATTGCATACTGTGCAATCTTCATTTAATTACAAATACTATTGTGTTTTATCAGGATCCTAATCCCTTCCCTTCCCCACACTTTATTCCTGTATTTGTTGTCTTCTGCATTTCTATCTTGTCTCGTTCCCCTCTCATCCAATTAATTTCATTACCTTTTAACCCCCCCTCTTTCATTGTTAACATACAATTCTTTCGTTTTTTTCTCATTTCCTTGTGGTCTCTTCAGTAGAATTCACTTTTTGCCTCTGTTGTTGTTTTTCTCTCATCACGATTCCTCTCTCAATTCTAGAAGGAGAAATAAATTTGAGAAGACAAAGAATGCATTTGAAGGTGAATATATTATTGCATATTTATAATAGTGATGTCTGAAATCAAATGCATGGAGATATAGTATTGTATTTTCAAATGTTTCATTTTCAAGTTCAGTTCATTTTTATTCGCTCTAATGTACTATGACAGTGGTGTCAAACTCGTGCCATGGAGGGCCGTGTGTATGCAGGTTTTCATTCCAACCAATTAATGCTGCCTTAATTGAGTCCAATTACTCATTCAGCCATATGCGTTTAACTGCATTGAAGCACAGAATATAAGAAAATTTTTATTTAGACAATGCGGGTCACCATAGACGTCGGGTCACCATTGTGCACAAACCTGCATCCCTAATTCAGCAAATAATTTAACTAATTATATAATCAAGATCTGAGGCTGGAATGAAAACCTGCATACACACAGCCCTCCATGGCACAAGTTTGACACCACTGTACTATGAAGTCTTATATAAAATCTCTCAATTAATTTCACATACTTTAAACTATAACAAATTTAGGAATAAACTGGGGTATGGTTAGGGTTTGTCTTTGCCTTTCCTCTACTGATTTCACAATCAAATATACTGAACATGTATAGATATGTAAATCTTAAATCAGATTCTGTGTCTGGAAATTCAGATTCTGGAAATATATACAATATGTGAGTACAACCAGGGGTTAAATTGGGGGTGGACGTGGGTGGACGGTGTCCACCCACCTTTGGTAAATAAATAAATAATTTTGACCGGCAGTTTTACAAATGACTATGGAAATCCAGTTCATTTTTCGTATGCTCCAGTCCATGTGTTCCCTCTAGCCAGTTACTCACTCAACCAATCAAAAATCTGAATAAAAAAAAAAATCTCAGGAGGAACAGTCATTTATATAGACAGGCACAGAAAGAAAAATATCATTGATTGTCTTGATTGTTTGGAAGCGGACGCGGTAGGTCATTTCATTAACATGTAATTTCATCTATGCAACATTTTAAAGAGAGATGAATAAACAGCCCCCACAAATACCGGCTATTATTAACGGCAACTTTGATTGCTTGAGCAAAATCAGCAGGTTGCTGGTCAGCAGCTAAGATAGGATTGAATATTTCCCACATACATAACGTTTTTCAGTGGCGACTGGTGAGCTGAAAATTGGTGGGGCGCAAAACTTTCTTTTAAACGAATCATTGATCTCAACCTGTTTTCATTAGTAACAAACAAAGCAAAACCTGCACTTCAATTTTGTTTACAATCTACGCATTGCAGATATTTTCCATGAATTCAAGTGCGGAGGAAGAAGTGCATGTAGCTATCCACAAATAATGTTGATTAAAAATGTGTACAATTTCGTACTGCAAATGAAGATAAATGTAAGCTATAAGGCCTAGGCTACTCGCTAAAACTGCCTATTTGGGGAGAACTGGCTGTATATGATAGTATTGCTATTGAGTAGTATATTTTGTGGATTAATTGCATTGATACTCAAGGAAAATCTGGAAGATTTTAGTTAATCACTAAACACTGTTTAGTGATTAAAACAGATTTTTCTAAATCACATTTATCATTTAATCTCCCTAACACAATGCGAAGAAGCTGTGTGTCCCTTTCCAATTGCTTAGTCAAATCGTTTGCATGCTTGTTAATCACTGAAAATTAATTAAAACAGTTTGAGATCAATGATTAGTTTAAAGGAAAGTTTTGCGTATCACCAATTTTCAGCTCACCAGTCGCCGCTGGTTTCATTTTGTTTCAATTCGACGGTTTAAGAAAGATGGATAAAGGAGGAAGAAAGGGAGGACAAAAGAGGAGGATGACCGATTATTTTTGTGGGTAAAACAATTCTCAGCATTAATGACACTCAATAAACTTGAAATATTTTATGTAAAAGCTTGCATCAATAGTAAACATTCTTTTTAAAACATTGTTTTTCTTAATTACAATTATGTGCACAATACATTAAAAATACAACTATTTTGAGCTGAGACATTCATTGGTCTGTACCTTTTTTCACCCACCTCCCACCGGATCTCAGGGTCCACCCACCTCCCAAATCCCAATTTAACCCGAGTACAACTCACAATTGTTTTTGTATTCCTATATATGTATTTATTTTATTTTATATTATTTCCATGGCTTCTAAATTTTGTACTTGATAATCTGATTCTCTGTAAGATTGGTTAATTTAAAAGGAAGATCAAAACTTTTAATTGTTTTCTTCCAACAACTTTTATTTTACAGATGCATAGATCCATTTTACTGAGGAGGACCTTGAATTTCCTGTCTGTGTGTGTATCTCTCTTTTTTCTTTTTTTACGAAGGGGTCAGGTATTGCAGTGCCATTGTTTCTTCCAAGTTTGACTCATCTATCCTGAAAACAGATTCCATGCTTAGTGCTACTTAATAGGGTTGATGATCATTTATTCATCCTTCCAGGGTCAAATATGTTTTTGTTTGCTTTTGGGTCATTAATTTAATAACTACATTTCTGTGAAATAAAAGGAAGGACAGAAATTAATATCAACTAATCAATGAATTCTACACAATAGTGAGCATGTTCATAACTTTGTGGGTGGTCGGTACAGAATGACACAAGGGCCTATTGAAAGTAATTGAAATAAGGGTACACCTACAACCTGGGAAAAGAAAAAAAATCTGCTGGAATAATTTACCTTGCATGTTTTTCTATGCACCACCCCATAGCAAGTATCTTTGCCATTTGAAAGACTGTGAAATCTGGCATATACACAGAATGCCAAAAATGAGTGTCGTTAATTTAATTGTTTTCTTTCAACAACTAGATGTTTTATTGCACTATTTTTCTGTAGAACTTATTTGAAATAAACAATTTTTCAGGTAATTTCATGTCGTCATTCATTTCATTTTCCATAAATCTACCCTTGTCCACAAATCCGAGTAGAGCATAGAATCTTTAAACCTGTCGGAAAACATACATTTTCAATCATCACCGTCGTACAATTTTCTTTGCCAACTAATTCTCAAACCTACAGTAGGGTGAGCTTCAGATTGTTCTTGTAAGGAAATGCTATCATAGGTCAAGTTATTAACTTTATAACCAAATTCATTTGTATTCTCATCTCCTTGTCTGCAGCAAGTAATCCTTCGCAGAAACCCATTTTTACCCACAAGATTCTTGGAAACAAAAACATCAAAATATTTGTTGAGTGTTATTGACCACTATTAATTGATGTTTTGTATAGGACAAAGTTTGTTTGCATTGCAGCTTGAGTAACTGAAGTCACACAGTCACCATCACTTTTTAGCATGAGCACAGCAATTCCAGATTGGGGAGAAAATGTTAAATAAATGTCCACCATTCCTTAGGAACAATGAAGCCAGAATGATTGCCAGTAAATGAAGAATGTTGAAAATAAACCCTGAGATTAACACATTCTCTGGTTGCCCGTCCAAATAAATGTCAGCTGGCACAGATTAGCCATATCTGTATTTTCACAGCTTAATATCACAGCAGCTGCCAGTGCTATCGTCGTAATAGCCTGGCTTCAGTATAGTGCACACTCACCAGCTGACAATAATACTGTATCCCAACAGAAGGCAGACCTGCTAAAGAGACACAGACCAACATCCACAGACAGCCTTCCCTAAACATGCACCTTTGTTAAGCCATTGAGCCCCCAGGCAATGGAAAGTTCTCCCTTTTAATGGGTAATTTTTTCATTATCAGACATCTTTTTACATTTACCCATCATCAAATTCCATCTTTAAAATAACACATGTACTTATGCAAATGGCCCTGGATAAGAGCATCTGCTTAATTCTTAAGTGCAAATGTACATGCATTCTCCATACCTTAGGACTCATTGATGCTGCTACTAAAAACTGGCAAGTCTAGCCTTGACACTGCTCAAGATGGATGCACATTTTTTAGAAATCTACACAATTTCTAAAAAATGCTATACAAGGCATTTCCATTAGAAATTATTAGATGTTGAAGATAAATGGACAAGGGTGACTCTTGAAGTTAGATGTCAACAATCATTAGCAGAATCGATCATTTTACATTTTACCTGGGACCTAACAATTTAAAAAATGAACAAATAAGATACTAAACTGTACAAGTAAACATGCTTTCATAATGGCACGTACAGTCACTGTGGTGTTGATGCACAACACTGTTCCAGCCTGACCCACACATTCTTTTGTAGCTGAAAAGCTGATTGCGAGAGAAAACCAAAAAAAATAATTTGGTTTTCTCCCACCAGTCACTGGAAAATTAACCCCGGCTGTTCTGGACATTTAAAAATAGAAAAAAGGATTATATTAATTACAGTATTCCATGTGCAAGAAAAAAATGTAAATAAGTTAACGACACTAATTGTGTGTCTCAAGTAAATATGGAAAAATGTTCTCACATTTGAACGGCTGCATCAAAAGCATTCATTACACAAAAATTAACAAAGTGGAGATGTGGCTGATTGAATAAGCATGGAGAAAGACCCCTGTGACGCAGGCATTAGTATACAAGATTATCCACACAAAATCAGTCCTCAAGGAACAAGTACAGAGGCCTAGAAAGACAGGGTAAATGTGTATATAGAGTCTTTATTGTAAAAGAGGTAGAGAATACAGGTGTTTCACTGTACAGAAAAAAGACAGCACTGTTGATATACACACTCATTCAGACCGTTAATATAGACAAGGTACACACACCTCATTCATATAATTATATGCACACACACAGCTCAGTAGAAAAAAAAGGTAAAACAAGCACACACAAAACAATCTTTGGATTTATCTCTATTACCCCCTCATCCTTATACTTTCACTTCTATCTGAGCAAAAAAGGTAAACATAATCATAATAATATAATAGTAGTGATAATGGAGTTTTGTCAAGTCATCCCTCCCTCCCTCATCACTCACACAGCAGTAACAAGTAGATAAGAGTAGTGGAAAACCCAGCCCCAGTCCTATACCAGACACACACCACACACTCAACCACCCACGCACATGATGACATACAGGGATTGATGCTTTGAAAAAAGCATAAACCATGGTGGCATAACTTTTTCTGTTGTTTCTTTCTCCAGCGAAGACACACCTCTTCCAACAAACCAATAAAACCTTAATGCAAACGGGTGGGGCCATCAGTTGGAGTTTTCCGAGTGGTCACTGCCAGGTGATGCAACAGAAGGGGGCGTGGCCGGCTCCTGCCAACTACCATTAGTCTGAAAACGAGGAACAATTTGTGAATGTGGACAAGTATAAATAAACACAAAGCTCTTAGCATTATTATAAATTAGCCACACACGGACAAAATTCTGCCTTTAACAACATAACTGCAGGAATTCATTTCAAAGGCAAGCTGAAATCATTTGAATAACTGAATAATTTCAACCACTCAGAAAGACAAGATCGCCATACTATTGATTGGATCTGAAACCAGGAGGAGTATGTGCTAAAAATGGATTGGCCTGATATTAAAGCTCTCTCACCCGGCTTTCTCTGGGGCTGTACAGTCTGTCTGAGAAACGGGACTGAGTCACTGAGTCCTACCAGAGAGAGGATAGGGGGTTCAGACAGAAGCACAATGCTGGGGGCAAGGTCTGTTCACATTCAGTGACATCATTTACCTGTCTTCAACACTGTAATATGGCGTTAGCCATCCAAATAACAGCATGAATACACTCAAGTTTTATTAGGTGTAGAACTTGTTCACACTAAAATGAATGAAAGCATTTTTCTCTGCAACCATGCAAAAACCACTAATTTCAGTATGGGAAAATTCATGTTCTAATAGGACAATGATCCACAGCATACAGCAAAACTACAAATTAATGGCTGTCAAAATGGAGGTCAGCATTCAGGAGTTGTCCAGAAAAATCCTACTGAATCGGAGCTTGAACCTGAAGATTGCTGTCCACCAATGCGTTCCATCCCACTTGACAGAAATTGAAAAATTCCAAAAATTCTTTGTGGGGGGCTGTTTATTAAACATGTACACCTTTCATTTTTGAAAAATAAAACATGCTGATGAACAATTTTTTTCTATTAAAACGGTGTTGAATTACTTGAATTACTGCTGCTGAAGGGGAATAAAGTAAAATGCATTCTAATACCTGAGGCCCCATGTGGTAGGCCGCCTGCCCTCCATTCATGGGAGGAGCCCCCAAAAACAGGTCAGCTGAGCCAGAGAGAGAGAAAGACCCCGAGCCTGCAAAAAGGAAGCAGACAAAAAATGGTAGAACAAAATTAAGCCCGCAGACCTGCACAACAAATACATGAATACATTAACACATCGGCAAAGAATATGTTATTCAAGAAAAACTCTTTTGGAAGACGTAAATCGACGTGATCAAGAGATGAAAAAAAACTGGTGTATATATACACCATTTGTATGCAGAAGCTCACCTGTAGAGTTTGGAGTGTGTGGAGAGTCCTCATTCTGGGTTGCCCCTATGGCAGTCTTCATGGCATATATATTGGCCTCCTCTTGGAACTTGCTAATGTTCTTCTTGTAGCGGATCCGCTTATTACCAAACCAGTTTGACACCTGTTAAGAGCCAGAGCAAATAAGACTATGACCGTACAGCAGTCCAGAGAAAGGTAGGCGTTTCTCTGGGTAATGCTCATCTCAGACTCATGTTTATGGATATATAAATATATATATACACTCACAGGTCACTTCATTAGCTACACCTGTTCAACTGCAAATTGCACCCATTAACACAAATATCTAATCAGCCAATCACGTGGCAGCAACTCAATGCATTTAGACATGGTCAAGACGATCTGCTGAAGTTCAAACCAAGCATAAGAATGGGGAAGAAAGGTGATTTAAGTGAACGTGGCATGGTCGTTGGTGCCAGACGGGCTGGTTTGAGTATTTCATAAACTGCTGATATACAGGGATTTTCCCGCACAACCATCTCTAGGGTTTACAGAGAATAGTCCGAAAAAGAGAAACTATCCGGTGAGTGGCAGTTCTCTGGGCGAAAATGCCTTGTTGATGGCAGAGGTCAGAGGAGAATGGCCAGACTGGTTCGAGCTGATAGAAAGGCAACAGTAACTCAAATAACCACTCGTTACAACCGAGGTATGCAGAAGAGCATCTCTGACTGCACACCACGTCAAATCTTGAAGCAGATGGGCTACAGCAGCGAAGACCAGACCGGGTGCCACTGCTGTCACCTAATGAAGTGGCCGGTGAGTGTGTGTGTGTGTGTGTGTGTTGTGTGTGTGTGTGTGTGTGTGTATATATATATATATAGCATTGCTAACTCATTAGTATATACTCTTGATCAGTCTGAACTGTTCACATGCAGAGACCACTACTCAACATATTTATATACAGCATGAGTGAGTTAAGCATTTTGAAAAAACAGTGAGAGGAAAATATGGGGCTGTAGATAGAAGTCATGAACAAAACAAGGACATGCAGAATGACAGTATCAGAAGTGTGTGGGAAAGAGTAGAATAGTGCCAGAGTGAGGGGTAAGACTACATATGTCAACCAGGCACAAGCAACAGAGCGCAACTGTAGGTGAAAGAAAGAGAAAGAAAAATCAACAAGTGGCGGACGACAGCGAGACACACCTGAGAAACAGTGATGCTGCACTGCTTGGCAAGCTCCTCCTTGGCCTCCTCGCTGGGGTAAGGGTTTGAGAGGTGAGAGTAAAAATATTCATTCAGGACCTCCGTCGCCTGCTTGCTGAAGTTACGTCGCTTGCGCCTGTTAAAACAGAGGAGCACATGTGGGCTTATAGAAGTCTATATATAGACAGCCATAACGTTATGACAGCAGAATGAACTGGAATTGGGTCATCAAAAATGACAGAGATCCAGTATTGTACAGTGAAGAAATGCAATTACTTTTAATGTGCCCAGCGATGCATTTGCATTTACTGTTTTTCTGAAAAGACTGAACGCAGGGAACTGTGTGTGCATATTTTGCTAAGCTAATTCGTCTCTGACTGTAGGCCTATCACTGTAGATAGTTTTGTGGGTGGCTAGGGATCCATGGTTGATGCCAGTTGTGGGCTAGCAACTAGATGGTGCCCAGCAACACTGCTGAAGCGCGCTTGAGCAAGGCATTAAACCCCATAACTGCTCCAGGGGCACTACACTGCGGCTGACCCTGCACTCTAACCTCTTTGATGATATCATGTATGTGGGGGACTACAAGCGTAGGGGGACCATGTTTTATGTGTGAATCCATAAAAAAACTAATTCCAGCTACCTTAATTGGCAATGAAGTCACCTTAATCTAAGATGGCCACCAGGAGTAATGACAGGTGATGGCCATTTTTCAGAGTAATGATAACAAGACTGACCGGACCACGTGCAGGTTTCACTAGATTTGTGCACGACGACCTTGGCAATTTTCTCCAACTTTTCTAATCACTTCGAATCTGTAATTTTAAAACCGATACTAGTACCTTTCACAAAGTAAAAATATGATCCACAATACAACGATTAGGGCAGCACGCCCTTAAATACCAATTTACCATGGTTGCTGCATGATTTCATGGTTTACTTTCAAAAAATATACACATTTTTTTTAAATCAAAGAATGTAGATAAAGGTAATGCAATTCACCGAAAGAAGTCAGCACAACCCTTTCCAAGTGTCTGTCATATGCCTCAATAAAGCTCCTTTCCTCCACTCCCCCACCACCACACTTCAGCCCAGAAGTATGTGGAGGAAAGGAGGGGAGGAGACGAGTTTGAAGCCGCTTCGCCAATACAGTTCTGTGCGCATCGCTCGTGTCCTCCGGTACCGGGACACTGGAGGGAGGGAGGACACGAGGACCGGTTTCTGGGGCACGGAGGAGAGGGGGTGGTAGTGGAGGAAAGGAGGATACATTTATCGAATACTGGGGTGCAGCAGTAGAGAAAAGTGAAAAGGAGCATCCAAGACTGGCCATCACGTGCAGGTGGCGGCCAATCAAAGGTGACCGCATGTGCGCGCACGCACACACACCTGGCGTCGAGGAAGCGGGACCGCAGGATCATGACTGCCTCGCAGGTGCTCTGTTTGAGCTGCGTCTGGATGGAGCTGAACTTGCGGTGTATGATGGCTACCATGCGCTCGATCTCGCGAGGGGAAACGGGTCGGGTGCGAGACTGCTCCCTCAGAAGGTTCATCACATGTGTAGTGAATTCACTGCACGCCTGAAGGAAATAGTCACATGTACACAAAGCTCAGAAATGCTGCCTTTATGTCTACCAATGTGGAGAAGGATATTTTGGACTCTCCTCCCTGCACTGCTACCAATTAAATATTACCCATATCTGTGCGTTGCAAGGAAACAGGGCCAATTTAATCAAATTCTGGATGGATGGTTCATATGGTAAGAAATGTTCCAGGTGCAGTTGCAATTGCCTAAGCAATAGTAAGCATTTGTATCTGCCACGTGTTTCAAGTGGTTAACAAGTTTACTTAGTCCTGAAACAAGACCCAGCATTGGACACCTATTCTACACCACCTGAGCTTGTAATGACCTCACTGATTAATCAAATTCCTCATCTACCTGAATAAGATTTAAGATCACCTCCTTCTTGCCACTGGTCAACTGGGCAAGTCCAAACGAGTCCACCAAATACATCAGCAAAGTACCTGCTCATATTTCTCAAGCTCAGTGTGGTAGATGTTCCGAATCTGGCTCAGCTTGCTCTTGTAGTCAGAATGCTCCAGTGAGCTGTCTGGTGACATTCCGCCCGAGCTGGTTGCTGCGGATACGGCAGCTGCTGCACCGCCTCCTTTTTCTGGCCCTGCAACACCTTCTGCCAGGAGCATGTTGTCCAATCGCACAAGCTGAGGGTCCTGGGGCTCCTCCTCCTGATTACTTCTCATAGACAAGCCTGAAACACAGGAAAGGTTCATCAGTTTTTGCTGACCAATCAGAAGTTGTTGTACCTTGAATATTCACAACATTGTTGTCAAACTCCTTGATGGAAATAAGCCTTCAATATCGGACACCAACTTCAATTTCTCACAGAACAAAGCAAATCATCCTCTGGGAGAACATTCAAATTCATTGCAGCCTTTAAATTTTTTAAATGGCTTGGTTGCATAAGGATGCCCATTTGTAACCCTGTTGTCTAATTTCTTAAATAAAATGTTCAGGACTTCACATTACATGATTCATGCCTATCTAATCTAAGGTTAGGCAACTCAGGACCGCAATCAGATAGTGTGCTAAATAACAGTAAGCACCATATATTTCAATTTCCAGGAAAATATCACCATTTAAAAAAATGTATCTACTACCAAATTCTCTATCCACAAAAGCCCCAGCTATAACTTTTCCCCATCCAACAAGTAATCTACAGATCAGACACATAGCCAGCCTGGATTACATTTAAGCATATACATTTGTGTGACTAGTTACACAATTTAAATGTGTAATTAACGATGCTTAAACCCCACAGAAAACGAACTCACTGCACAAGTAAAATTAAGACTGTGAGACTATCACCTCTACTATAAAACTGAATGACTGTAAAAATGTAAAACTATCAGAACACAATATGCCAGAAACAATAGGTAGCATGGAGACACTTCCATGTTATAGGAATGGTAAGTTTGCAAGGTTTCAAGTCATTCTTCATCATAGCATAGCAGACTGTATCAGGGGAGCTTATAGGTTATGACAAAAAAATGCAGGTCAATTCCATGAGGAATGATTGAGAAGAAAATATTCTCTCAATTGAAATTTACTAGCTCTGATGCCAATGATATCTTCTCCTAGGAGAAATTACATCAACCATGTCAATTTAATCATTCGTAGTCAAAAGACCTACTTCCCCAAGGTGGTAAAACAGACACACAAGATTCATTTTGTGAAATTGCAGCCCGCAATTTCGATATCGAAGAAGACTGTCTGATTCATCAGCTAATACACGCTGTCTTGTCCATTTTTTGGACTTAGCCTACATTGTAAATGACTTGCATTTAAAAAAATGAAATTTATTCAGTGGGTAAATTCAGCAGGCCATGCTTTTAATCACATTTCATGTGTGCTAAATGCAGGGCACCAGCTTAGCAAACATGAAAGGGGAATTTACTGTGCCTAATGGCCTTGTGGGAATTTTATATTCCTCAAATGTTTAGTAAATATTGCCCGCATTTGTCGAATTATATAAAATACCACACTATACTAAAATGCTTCAGCCATGCAGCTGAAATATTCTAGCAGTGCAATTTAAACTTGATGCCTGGACTATAGCCCCATAACCCTGAAACAGCAGCTATCAACTTAACTCTGTCAACTTCATAAATTAAAAAGTGAATATTGGCATTCTAAAGCAGCGGTGAGTATGGAAACAAAAACTATTTTTGTTCAGACTCCAAAAACAATTTACAAAAATGACTTTTCTGCGAGTGCTAACCTCAGAATATTCACAGATAACTGCCTATAGCTTCCATCTTTAATCTGAAACGTTGCTCCACACCTCCTTGGACAATGGACATGCAACAAAAGAGTTCTGAAAAGTGTCACAGAGAGCAGCAACATAAATCCGTTTATGGTTCATTTTTGTTCTACGGATCCATTTTAGAATTTATGTTTAATACTGCTTTTTTGATGGATAATCCTACATGGCCAATCTAGAAAATTAAGGGAAACACCATTACATTACAGGCATTTAGCAGACGCTCTTATCCAGAGTTACACAACTTTTTTTTTTTTTTTTTTTACATAGTATCCATTTATACAGCTGGATATATACTGAAGGAATTTTGGTTAAGTACCTTGCTCAAGGGTACAACGGCAGTGTCCTACTCGGGAATCGAACCTGCGACCTTTCGGTTACAAGTCTAGTTCCTTACCCACTGTACTACACTCCGTCCTAGACCAAGTGAATTTGGAGCGCTAACTTGTCAGATTCTCCTGAAGTTTTGATATCTGACAGAAATCTTAAAGTTTAATAAGTCCCCGTATTTTTAAACATTTTTGTCACAATAAGCTGCTTCCTCTTTTAAGACCCTGTCATTTTCAGTACACTGACATTGGGTCTTAAGAGGAAGCAGCTTATAGGGCCAAAAATGTTCCAAAACTGGCACTTTGATTTCAAAACTGAAATGTGGGTATTGCTTTAATGATCAAAAATACTGCCTAAATTATGAGTGTAATATCGTTTCTGTAGATTTAATTTAGAAAATTATTAAAATCTCCCACTTAAAATGTAATAATAATCGTAAATAAATGTGGCACATGTTCAAAGACTCCACTCTTATTAAGACAGGAATCCCACAAACCCACTGACAAAATATGAGCCTATGCTTCCCGTTTAAAAACCCGACCTAAAGTCAACCGACAGGGAGAAGCGCCGAAAAAAGTCAAAAAAAAATCTTTTTACTAAATTATTTCAGTTATTAAGTGAGCCTTTTAATGATCATGATCTCTCATGACAAATCCCGAAATAATATTGATTATCTTATTATTTATCCGGGTAGTTGCTCACACATTTTGTTGGGATACTGGCTTTTAAACAACTACACATAACCACTGACATACTTAAGCTGTATGTACCTAATGCACATTGATGTCCACCCCTTTTCCCCAACTTGTTTTCTTCTCGGCCAAGATTTAAAAGTGACTTTACGAGCCAAAATGGCGTCAGCTTCTTGGCGAAATCAAAACGCTGATTTGCTAATAGGAATAGCAGCATACTTGCTCAACCACTACTATATAATGCATTCAATGACCTCGTAAAAACAAAAGGGAGAGAGAATCATTGCAATTTCTCAAAAAATCATCGGATATTTGAACGACCACGACTGTTTTTAATCTTTCTTTTTAACAGCAGACTACTATCTAGCTCAATATATTATTATGAACCAACATGGCGTGTGCATATCTTGTAGTATATAGTTAGCAAACGTTACGGACTGAATGCGTGTAAAATAAATTGAAATAATCTATTAAACTAAATAAAAGTATAAACAATAGTAACCTCTCTAATGAAATTATAATAAAAAAAGAAAACTCACCGGTTTTCTCTTTGATTTCACACAACACGCTGAACAAAGCCGGTTTCATTCGGTGACAATTCAAGGCGTGTTTTCTGTCGGGTAAAAATAAATAGCTACAGCTATATAAACAGAACTTCATAAAATAAAACAAAATGCTGCATTGGTTCAGCCAAATATAATCAGCTATGGATGACGTATGGTTAACCTGGATCGTTAGCTAGCTTGATCCAACTTGGAATTTTAAGTAGCCAACTGTTAGCTAGCATTAACTGGCTAGCTTTAACAGTGGTTTGCACATAAGTGGTCGGTTTCCATAACAAACGACGTTATATGCCAGGGTTTACAAGAAGGCTTTGCAGTTAGTTCGCCGATTTGTGAGACTTCATTTCTAACTCAGCATTAACTAGCAGTTTGACTTAACTAGCTAGCTGCTACAAAGCCCAGTATTGGCGAATGCGATATTGGCTAACTTTTAGTCGGCTAGCTAACTTGATAGCAAAGTTAGCATCAGGGGCTAACTTGGGTTTTTGGAAAACACCCTGTTTTAACGCTGAACATTCAGCCATCATAACTCCTACACTCATAGCTGAAACTTTGCAGTTTCTTCGTGCTTGTTTGCTAGCGCAAGAAAATCACGGGATTGGCTACTGCTGGGTATGAGTATTTTAGTTGGACTGGTAGCTTCGTAGATAGCTAGCCAACTACATAACAGGACAACTCGCTAGCTAGCAAACTACAACACCACTCGTCAAAAGCCCAGAAAAGTCATTACCTTAAACTTGGCAAAACTGGATAGTTTCAGCAACCTAGCAAGCTAACGTTACTATAAATAATATTCCAAACCAATCTATGTTAGTTAGTCGGCTAGTTATTTTGGAGTTGGCTAGCCAGCTAACAGTCGAAAGTGAATGTTTTGTTACTAACTTTGCTTGGGCTTCGTCCAAACTCTGGTCGGTAATAGTCATAATTTGCTGCAAAATATCTCCGATGTCTCTACGGCTTTCGATGCCATTTTCGGAACCATCCAGGCCCGTTTCTCCTTCAGAGCGGTGTTGCGAAGGTGGATGGACCGAGTTGAGGGCATGCAGACCAGGGTGCGTATTCATTCCGAGGCCTCGGCCATTGGGCCCGTTCCCCGTTAGTGGCTGCTGCTGCAACATCTCGTGCAAACAGTCAATGTGGCGGTAGGTACTCATTTGCACCCTTCAAAAGTTACACATAAGGTCCCCTAGCGACGTGCAGAAAAACGGCAGGTGGCTGCGGAGATAAATTTAACTCGTGTGACTACATCTTGATAAAAATATGAAAAATAGTCAACAAAAGTGTAACGAATTATAGCCACTATAAATGACTACGGTGACCCTTTTGGCTTATTTATTTTGCAGGGTCTTTTTTTCTAGTGTTCCTTGTTTCTTGTCTCCAGAGAAAGGATAAACTTCATATTTGCAACCTAAAAACAATGATAGCATAATGCTTTGGTAATTATTCCACCATCTACAGTGGGTTATTGAACCTTATTAAACCGGTCAGTGGTGCCTGGTTAGAAGAAAAAAACAACATCCAGTGATCTCTGAAAACCCACCCACAAAGGTCAGAAACAAGGCCCCGGTGTTCTGTTTGTAAACTCTTTTCCAGTGCCCTCCCTGCACTAAACTTAATTTTGGGCAGTAATAAAACAAATCTGCTGGTGTCCAATGCTGGCAAAAATTAAGCAGCCACCCTACCCAAATGAGGCTTGTATCGCTACTGCTCTGATGTTTTGGCTAGGGTCATTCATGTATTTTTTTCCTGGTTATTCTTTTCATTTAGAAAGGACAATCATATTTTCGTGTCTCATCATTGCAATAACCTCTCCTACTGATTTCCTCCAAGGTGTATGTCGCCAATCAGGATTTATTTTCATATTTCAGTTCACCAGTTGATGTGTGCAGTCATTACATTGTAGGAGCAAACCTCATATGGACTTGGTGTAAGTAGGCTGTGGGTCAATCAACCAGGAGTCACTGCTGTGCATAGAGACAGAGAAAATACCACTGACCCAATTCATGCACTGGACTCTGCTCTTGTGTGCAAGAGTAGACCAACTAAATAAAAAAAACATTGAACATGAACTTCATTGTTAATACCCTCCCAGTATCACCAGCCGATGAATGATAACAATAACAAGCTACTGCTACCCCCATCAGTGCAGTAACCTTGTTTTAGACATGCACTGGTTTACATAATTATAAATAAAATAATAAAGTAAATGCATATTGTGATAAACTAATTAGATACAGGAATCAAAGCTGTAAATTCAGGCTAAAGAATATTATAATTTTACAATCTCTTTCCCTTGTTCGCTTGCTCTCTGCCAACACCAAGTTCTATGGCCTCCAATTGTTTCTTTTTCTCTGTCGCTTTCTCTGTCTGTACTTCTCTTTTAGCTTTCAGTCAACAGGAAGTCAGTATAACCACAAATTCGTTGTCACACAAACAGATGCTGTTTCAACATATTTTCAATCATAAACCCTGTTATAGATGCTTTGCAAACTGAACAGACTATACAAAAATATGGAACACTTCAAGTAATCGTGACTTTTAGAAAAGGCACATTTTTCAAATATTTTCAGCTCAAGCTGAAATTTTACAGTGACTCATAAAAAAAAATTCAAATTCACATTCCAGATAGGCCCTGACAGATATGGACAGGTTGTGTAATGCGGTGTACGGAAGCAAAACAAAGACGAAAATGATAACTATTTCAAGGTAAAGTGTACAGTGTAAACATGGGGGTGTGAGTATAATTTGAAAAAGGTCACAGTAGCATATAATTGTACACATTCTCTTCAAAATGAGATTGTTTTTGATAAACGGTTCTGTTTTTTTATACATTAGATTGATTATTTGCAGTGTCTGACCCCAGAACAGTAGTAAGCCTTCAGTCTTAATATACACTCAATCTACTCTGATCATTTTTTACAGCGTAATATCAGATGCGTGCACGTATTAGAGATAGGGGTGGGGGGTGGGGGTAAGAGAGAGGAACAGGAAGAGAAAGATACAGACGGAGGGAGAAAAAGAACACGCCTTGTGACTCTGTGCTCCCAGCTTTATCACAATTTTTTGTTGTAAATTTGTTTGTGACTGACAAACTGTTGAGAGAATTATGTTGCATGTAGTTATTGTCAATTCAAGGAGCTGATGTTCAGCGAAAGACAGACATCAAAACAGGTAAGAGAGTTAAAAGATTTATGTTGGGGGCAAGGAAGTGAGGGGGAGGACAGACAGACAGACTCGAATACACAGTTTTGCTATGACAGAACATTAGGATTACACTGACATTCATGTTGGCTAAGGCACAATGTGAAGGAATTGCAGATAGAGAATGAAATTGTTTAAGTCTGTGTAAGTACTGCATGTTGCTTTAAGGATGATATACAACAAGTACTGATAATATACAGGACAACATTGTTATGCCGCAAATTGTGTCTGTTGATTAATTTGTGACTTTGTAATAGATGTGAATTCATATGCTGTTGCATATTCAATGCAAATTCTTTTTTTACTGTTTAGAGTTTACAGTATTTTCATGGTTTCGATGTTATAATGCACTGCAATAGTTTTGTGTATCATTACACTGAAAAGATGACTGAAGAATAAGTGTGTACACATATTGTTTTGTTCAGGTTCACATGTTTGATAGTGGACTGCTACAAAGGTCAATGGAGGTAAACACTGAGTCTGTGGACATCACAGTTGATACAACAAAAGTGAACCCGTTTGAACACCTTTTAAATGAAGAGAAAGGTGGTGAAATAGACGGTGAAGATGACAGGGTCAACAAAGAGGACACAGAAGATCCAGTGGAAGAGAGAAAACACTTTAGTGGAGAAAGAGAAAGTGAGGATGGAGAGACAGAGAGTATAAAGAATAAAATACAAGACCCAGAGTTGGAAATAAAGAGACAGAACAGTGTTGAGACAGAGAGAGATGAAAGAACAGAAGAGGTGAATCAGGAACAAAGGAGGGATGATGAAGGGAGGGAGAAAAATAAAATGGATTTTGAAGATCAAACAATCAAAGATGTGAATGCAAAAATAAACAGAGAAGAAGGAAGCCATATTGTAGAAAAGATTAAAACAGAGACAACTAGGGAGACAGACGGAGAGGAAGGACTAGTCAGAGAAAGACAGCAGGACACAACAAATGTCAAGCCAGTAGCACAACTTATTGACCCAGTATCCGCTGAACCAAACTCCAGAGACAGACTGAGTCCCCAGGATGCACAGAAACAGGTAAAACTGCCCCCCCCTTTCTGTTTTATGACTCACCCTCTCTCCCCTCTTTATTAGTAAAGTTATTTGGTAAAGACTGGAGTACTTGTAAAATGAGGAATTGAGGTTCTTTACAACACAAAATACAACTCTTGAATGAGAAAATGAATAATATAGGGAATTGCTGCGATATGATTAACGCTTTAAGAAGGGCAATATGGAATACACAAGGGTAACTTGAGATTAATATTTCAATAATAAATTAGAGAATACAAAACATGACACACAAAATACTGCCATTTTTGGGTAACACACTAATGCTGACTCTTAATTGATGTATCTGTAAGATTTTTTTCTATTGTCCATTTTGAGGAGTGTCCTGCAAAAATTATGGTTGGTTCCCACAATTTTGGTATATTTGAGAACATGACAAAAATGCTGAAGTGGCTAAAATAGTTTAAAATGACAGATTATCAGTTGACTGTGAAAGACAGAAATGACATTACTATAAGCTACCCTCCTCACATAATTATTTAAGTGTTTTCACAAGAATTACCTTAATTTTCATTTACATGGCTTATTCATTTGCAGTCAGGAAACACACCTCTTACATAAATGCTGTGTATTTATAAATCCTGAATTGATGGGCACAAGTTGGCACATCTTTCACACTGATATGTGAGAATAATATGTCATATGGTTGCTACTTTTGCAAAGCTTTACTGATGTGGCACATAGAATTAGCACGTATATCATGTGCAATAGGCAGTATAAATATAAATATTTCACAGATTTTTGCCCCTCCTTCTTCTCTCTTGCTTAGATTCGCCGGTTAACTCCTGACTTCCCAGACTCGCTGTATGAATTGCTGTGCTCTTTACAAGAAGGAAGAAGGCTGAATGACCAGCGTTGCTCTTTCATAGTGGAGCGGAGATGCCATTCTGAGCCAAGTACTCCTGTACCCCGGCACCGAGGTGAGAGGGAGCTGGAATAGCTGTAATGCACAGTAATACATTAGATGGTTATGACACACATGCTGTATATTCATAAAAGTTTTGGAGTTTTAATTTGTTTTTAAATTGTCAGTGAGACTAACACAATGGTGCATTTGACCTGAAAAAGTATTTAGCATCTCTCAGCGCTTGTGAATGACAGATTGACAGAGTTCAATTCAAATGAGAAAGCAAGAAGGCAAGAGATGGAAGAGAATGAGAGAAAAAGAGAAATTATGAAAACTGTACACTGAAAATAGATATTAATATCAAGCATGCTGTGATGTGCATGTACTATAGAATCCGTTTGAGCTGTGTTCATGTGGCATTAGTCTAAAGCTTTGGAGAACACATTCACTGCTTTTTAATGAATAAACTCTTCCTAGTTGGATGACAGAATTTGAGGAATTTTCATCCATGCTGTAGCTATCAACTTTGCTTGTGAAAAGTATATTCAAAAGGATGAAATTGAATTACCAGAAACAAATTACAACTGTTTTCCCTCCCCTTCATCACCATAGTGGTTTTCTCCTCGATGACATCGTTGCAGAAAGAGGAGTTTTTTGAATTTGTGGCTACATCCCAAGGCCGTCGTCTTGATGACCAGCGAGCAGAGTTACATGATATCCCACCCCCTCAACCACCTCTTCAACGAAAAGCCAATGACAGGAAGGCTAGCCTTAAGGGGGCGGAGTCAAAGAGAGTGGCTCCAAGACCTGCTCCTAAAGAAGAATTGTACAACATGATTCTGACTTCTCAAGTAATTATCATGATAGGTTTGAGGAAAATAGGAACAATAATTTTTCAAATTATTGATTTAAAACTGCCAGTGTTTGCTTTTGAAAAAATTATACAGGATCAGGACTTAAAAGATGCTGTTTGAAGTATTTCACCAATCGGGGGCAAGGAATTAACTAACTTTCATCCGGTTGGATATGATCTAATTCAAGATATTGTGTATATATGTACATATTCACATACATGTAGTTGTTAAATGATCCAGATGTGTATTGTGTAGTGTATTGTTTTCAGTTTTTGTTGTAACTGTCTTCCTCCTCTTTCACAGGCTCAGGGGAGACTGGAAGAGCAGCGTAGTGCTGCTCCTGGCCCAATGGACGATGAAGATTTCTTCTCACTGCTATTGAGGGTACAAGGAGGAAGAATTGATGAGCAGAGGACAGAGCTCCCTATTACTCTTAGAGAATGAAGAGGAATGGAGTGGGTGACCAGAAATGCGGAATGGGACTCCTCACATTCAAACTCTGCATGTGACTTAGGGTGACCAGGCTTGAGTGTGGCTGTTTTGCAAGTCATCTGTTCTACTGAGTTAGTTACCTTTTTCACAGTGCTGTGTGTCAAACAAAATATCCCATGTCAACACAAAAACTCTGATAATTTGCTTATTTTTTATAAGTGAAATGTATCAATTGTGTTCTTTTAATCACATTGCAAAATAAATATGGAAAACATATTCAAATTCATGTTCATTCAAATTTAACCAGAAAGGTTTTAAAAAATATGTTTAATAGTACATACATGCATACATACAAGTTAATTTCACCGAAGGGTTTCAAGTGTTAGCATACAGAATAAATGGCATATAATGTTATTGTGAACAATTACTGTATATTAACTGACTTGTTTTTGGTTTCTATTTGTGTTTTTGTCCAGCCATAATTCCATTATTTAGAATTTGACAGCCATATTTCTACTATGAAGACATTGTGCCCCAAACAGGATAGTTCACACTGGCTTTTCAACAAATAAATGAACTGAAAACAAATGTACAGTCTGTAGTAAATATGCTGGAAGTGACAAATATAGCTATGCAAGTTGAAAAATAAATTTCATTCAGGGAATTAATGGGATGACATAAATATATTTTATTTTTATTATTGATTGGCTGTATGTAATGTATTACATTTTTAAAAATTCATATGCTAGGACTGAAATACAGCACAGCTGGAAGGGAAACATGCACAGACCTTTATTACTGTGATTCAACCTTGAACCCCAATGGCTAAAGTTTCTGTTGCTCTCCTTTGATAAGGACAGATGACAATACACAGCCATACAATGCCAAATACAGTTACATGTACTGTTTCAAGAAAAAGTATGCGAACCATTTTGGACTTACTTGGATTTCTGCATTAATTACTGGTTAAATGTGGTCTGAGTTTCATTTAAGCCACAATAATAGACTAACACAATCTGCTTCAACTAATAACAAACAAATAATTGTACATTTAAACATTCACAGTCAAGGTTGGAGAAAGGATGTGAATCTCTAGGCTAGTAACTTCTCTAAAACCTAATTGGAGTCATTGTTCCAATCAATGAGATGATATTGGTGGTATGGCACACAAAGTTTGGTTGCTGACAGTCTGCAGTTCTCAAGAAACATCTGCTCATATCAACCATGCCATTATCAAAACAATTTTCAGAGGGCTTTAAAATAACTGTAGAGATGCATAAAGCTAGAAAAGGCTACAAAAGTATTTCTAAAAGCCTGGGTGTTCTTCAATTCACAATAAAATAAATTGCTACAAATGGAGGAAATTCTGTACTTTTGCTACTCTCCCTAGTAGTTGGCATCCTGCAAAGATCATAGCAAGAGCCCCGCATGCAATCCTGAAGGAGGTCAAAAAGAACCATTGGGTAGTAACAAAGAACCTGCAGAAATCTCTTGAAATTTCCAAAGTCTCTGCTCATGTGTCCACTATAAGAAAAACACATAACAAGAATGGTATTCATAAGAGGACACCATGGAGGAAACATGTGTTCTCCAAAAAAACATTGCTCAGAAGACCACCTGGATGTACTACAACACTTCTGGGACAATGTTCCTTCAGTTTTTGTTTTTTTTTGCAAAAATGCACAATGCTGTGTTTGGAGGGGGAAAAGCACTGCCCACCAACACCAAAAACATGGTGGGGTGAGCATCATGGTTTGGGGCAGCTTTTCTGCCTCAGGGCCTGAGCAGCTTGCAATCATTGAGAGAACAAATCATTAAAAATTGTATTAAGAATTTTTACTGGAGAATGTCAGGGTAGTGACACATTGTGTGCATGGCCGACAGCACTGTTCAATGCTGTTAATCCACACAGATAAACCAGAATCATATTTTAATGACATCTATGAGTTATGATAAACAATGTGTTTACAGTAATTGATTTGGTTAAATGTTGCCAGCAAACTGCAGTCAGAGATCACAAAACTAGCATACTTGCAATGGTGCGCAATGAGAATTTACAACCATGATTTTAATGATTTCACTCAAATGTTATACAATATCTAATTTATTAAGTATTAACAAGTACACATTTCAGTATTTTGACAAAAAACAAACAAAACAAACAAAAAAAAAAACAATAGTGTGAATACCTAGCAAAAAGAAAATAAGCAATTTAGTGAATATGATTCTTTTTTGACTGCACTTATTTATGCCTTTAAGGCTAGCATGTGGCGACACGAGTAATCATATAAGAACAGTTTTACATTAGAAGATTTAAAAAAAGAAGTATATTTACATTACATTACATTTACATTACATTACATATTTAAAGGTTTAATATTTATATTATCTTCATTTTTAGCAGTCTCCCTGTTCTGCAATGTTTGCTCTTCTGCAGTGGGTTGAGGCAATACTGTCCAAATGAATTTGAACATGAAATCACCTTGTTTGCAGTTTTTGATACCTGATATTTGAATTTGGATAAAACTTTCTGTGGCTATTAAATACAACAATATCAATGGTACCCCGGTGCAAATATTAAGATCCATTTCAATAAACAAATAGGTAGCAAAAGAAACCACATTTTGCAAGTCTACCAGAAAGGGATGAGGGACAGAGAGTCGTAATAATTTAGCTGATCCTTTATTGCCTTCCTTCCTCGGGCCTCCATAATCTCCGCCCACTTGTGGCATCGGCTTCTGAGAACAAAACCACTGAAAGTTCATTGGACAAAACAGTTGCTAGCCGGTGACGGTTTTTCACAGTTTACACAGTTCACAATCTAGGAAGTGAACTTCACTAAGGAACGAACTGCAGGGTGCCCGAAAACGAGCGAAGAACATAGGTGAGCAATGTATGATATGTTCTGTGCACGAGAAATTGAGAGGTGTGTTGTATTTTTCATATTTATTCTTCCTGTTTTTCTGTGTCCGATATGTAACTTACCTAAGCAAAGCGAAGTAATTGCGTTACAGGCTAGTTACAGTATATAAACTAGCTAGCTAATAATTATCCTGAAAATTTCCAAGAATGGTGAAATAAACATACATTTAAAATACATTGGATTTGAACATTTTATCTCAATGTACAGATAAGAAATAGCTAATTATTAACAGTCGCGTACCGTAGGCTACCTTACTGTAAAGACCTGCGAATTAGGCCAGTATCTATTGTGTTTATATTACGCTAAAACGGTGTTGATATGAGCTAATAACAGGTCAAACGTTTTAATACATTTCAAATGGCTAGATAGATGTTGCTACTTTGTGTAGTTATCAATAACTCTGCCTGTCATTCTCAGGTGATGTTTCCACTCGGTTTCTTGTTCCTGCTATATACAGCAGTAGAGGGAGCTACCTCACCCATCTCCTGCTATAATGACCAAGGGCACTCCGTGGATTGGTGAGCAAACCTGTTTTGAGTGAAATGAATGTGCTGCTGGTTGTAGCGTACCAAACTGATCCAAATCTTTGGTGGCCCGGCTAACGCAGCGATCTTCTGCATCCTGAAGCACTGTCATTTTTTAATTTCCAAGATAGCCTAACTAACATGGAATAACCATCTCGTGAGCCACAAGTTACCCGGTTAGCAAGGGATAACTGCATTCTCCGGCTGGTCGTACTAGATGGGCTAGGTCGCGAAAATGCTAATTGGTTTTCAGTGTTTTAATTGGGCTATAAGTGTAAAGTTGTTCGGAACTCTCACCTTGTCCCTGAGTTTTTTTTTAATTTTTTAAATTTTTTATGAAACAATGCGAGTTCTCCGAATTAACTGAACATGAACGCATTCAGGGAAGTACCGACTGTCCAGATAGTTTCGGCGGCTACGTATGGTTCCTGGGACAGTTTTGTATATGCACTTATGTCCCCTCTCTTTTTCAGGTTGTATTTGTACAAACTCCCTCACCAAAAGCACAAACAAGATGAAGGGCTGAAGTACCTGCTGATGGATGGAGGAAGTGAGGGATGGACAGAGGGAAGCGGGCTGGTGAATGACAGTGCAGGAGCTCTGGGGAGGACAGTAGGACAGCTGTATGAGCAGAAGGTGTGGGTATATCCATGTTATATTCTGTGTGTTTGGCCAGATGCCTGTCATTTACAGTTTTCCCCAATTGTTTAAATACATTTCCTGAAACTACTCTTCATTTTGTCAAAGCTCTAGACAGCTGTTTAGCCATTTTCTTAAAAGGCCACAATGTTGAATTTTTGTCTCAAAATGATTGATCTTACTGACTACCAGTTGTACACAACTATGCAAAATGAAAAACACAGAAAACCCTTGTGCTTATCATTTGGCTCCTGTGTTGTCAGTGTGGCCATTTTATTTATGCTGAAGGCTGATTGGACAATTAATAAATTCATATTTGCTTCAGTTGAATTAATGCCATCTATTGGCACTTGAACTTGCATTTTGAATGGCAGTGCTTTCCAGAGATTTTATGTATGGAGGTTGTGCCAAATTTAGGATACTCTGTATAGTGTCTTGCTGAATATGTGATGTTGAATTGCCTTCTGAGCAAAAAGCAACAAATATGCTTGTATTTTTGCAGAATTGGCATAGGAATTGTGTCTCAAATTTAAGTGTCACTGTGAAAATGTAATGTAATGACTGTTCAAAATTTGTCCCAATGTCATAAGGAAACTGAATTTAAATGTCCAGAGTTATTATTTTGTAATATAATTGTGTGTACATTTGTCCTAGACATGCTTATATGACTATGTTGTCCATAAAAAATGTAAACATTCATGAGGAGTCACTTAATCAAGAGATATACTGTAGTCTCCCAGCATGAATTTTGGCAGAGAAATTCCATGGTTCCATAAGAAATTTAATAAACTTACACTTTGTTGACAGAATTGAAAAACTAGGGTGTGTACAATTACTTGGGTGTATTACTAGAATAGCCTATTTGATTGATTGGTTTCAGATTTTGTGACTAAGTAGACCATGACATTAAGGTCATGTTCCTCAAATCGTCTGTCAATTACTTGTGCTGGTGGAAAGGGGGATCTTGCAAAACGTACCTCTCTGGAGAAACGTGATGCTCTAATATGGGGCAAAATGTTCACTCGGTACCATGAAGTAAAGTTTGACACAATAGAATCCTACACTGGTATAACACAGGCAGTTAAGAATTCAGAATGAATTCTTAGTGTCTTAGTGTCTCAGTGCTCTGATATGCTTTAGTCAAGAATGACATTACAGTGTGTTTACTCTAATCTTTAACCAGTGCCACATTTGTGCTTTTTTTGCAGCTCATATTATTTCAAAACTGAAAGTAATTTTAATGTGCAGTTTTAATTTTTTAGGGGAACAGAAAGAGAACAAAAAAAGAAACGAGGAACTGTGGGTGCTGTGTGGTTTCTTTTCTTTTCTTTTTCTAAACTATGCTGTGTGAAAATGATTTCAATGATGTGAAATTAATTTTTTCTTCAGTGCTTGGTTGTCTTACTCATATTTACTGCAGAGATTTCATGCCATGGTTTTTGAATGCGTACCACTATTTACGTATTCTTATTAGAATATTCTCATTCTGTGACATGGTATTTGTGGTTTATCTAGACTTTTCAGTCTAAATGTCTGCTTAATTGCTTTAGAAGGGAACATTTCTCTTTTCTTTGCCATTGAAATTGTGTTTTAACGCACCTTTGCAGATGTTAGCCTGCACCAGTCAAGCTCTGTGTATAAAGTCTCTGCACTGTTATGAGCCCTTTGTATGGGTGCCTGAGTGAATCTCAGGATCAAAATCGTGTAGTCTGGCTCCTTCTTGCTTTTGTGTGCTTGTATTTTGATTTGTCTGTGTGTGTGTTTCATCAGTTTGTATTATTTTCAGGGCGGTGAAATTGCCTACATCCTGTACAACGACCAGAAGCCCCAGGGTAGGGGAAAAAAGGGAACTAATGAGGACAGCAGTAGAGGAGGTCATACTAAAGGTAAGGTAGGGTCTCATGCATGATAAGCATGCCTCACTTTAAACCTCACCCTTTGTTATTCAGAGTTAATGTCTGCCTGCAAGCCAGCATGACTGAATCAGCCACTTAACTTTCATTTTAGGAGCAGAAGTCAGTATAATAAATCAGGTGAATAAAAAAAAACTTTAATATATAACATAACATAATGACACGAATAGGCCATTCAGCACAACAATGCTCGCCATTTTCCTAATTAAATTGTACCTAGTGCTCTGATTGCCTACATGCTAGATAGTATCTAACACCATATTAAGCCTGGTCTTTAAAAAACCCAGTTTCTGCCTGTATTACATAGCAGGCTATTCCACACGTTGACTAAGTAATTGGTATCAATTACTCAGAAATCATCTTCTAAATTTACTTGGTTGTGCTGTTAGTATGGCTGCAGTACATTGATCTTTCTGTCAGTTCTACTGATGTGGTGAAATGCTGTCTCACGCATCCTGCACCTGCCCTTCTCTCTTTCAGGTGTTGTACTGGTGGGTAAGACACAGGGCTTTTGGTTGGTCCACAGCACACCTCATTTCCCCCCTGTCAAGGAAGGAGGAGAATTTTCATATCCACACTCAGGGATCACGAATGGACAGAACTTTCTCTGTGTCACGTACCCATTGGAGATGTTCAAGATTATTGGTGGGTGCATTTTATGAGACAGACTGAATGCATGGCCTCTGGATTTTAACTCTCTGTATGGATGGAGATCATTGTCTAAAAGCATCTAATTACTGTAGGTGGCATTATGGGTTTTTAATTACAAAAACCATTATTATAGTTATAATAATTTCTGCGATGGTTATATTAATGATAGATAATCTATAGCTGTCTTTAACAACCACAGCCAAATTATGAAGTTTCTGCTAGTGAATACAGGGGATTTAATAGTTTGGAAGTAATTTGGTACTCCTTGTCAAAAATTGTAAGTAAAAACTTTGGAGCTTTACAACCAACTGATAGTTGTGCCATCTTGGCAACTGCAAAAGAAATCTTTACAGATGACACTGTAATACCGGTAACATAGATTTCACTGATAACTGGTGCTGCCACCATAGCAACTGTGAAAATAATGCTTGCAACTGGCACTGTCAAATGTGAAATGAATAGCCTACTTGTAACTAGTACTGTTACCATAGTAACTGGGAATAACCTTTGCAGATGCCACTATCACCATAGTAACCAAATATAACCCTTTCAGCTGACAGTATATAACCATAGTTACAAAGCTGTGTAGTCTATGCATGTTTGCTGTTGTAGTGAATGAAATGAGTGTGACTAATTTGATGGTGCACTGACGAGCTGTTAATTGAGATAATTATGTGGGATTTCTCAATGTTGGTCCTGACCTAGCACTGTCTTCTAATTTGGTCTGCATTCTTAATTACCCAGTATAATTGAGCTGTTAATTAACTGCTCTCATTTGATTCTCCTTTTCTCATTATAACACTGATAGATCCAGCAATGTGCCAGTGTACGAAGCTTCTCTGTGATTTGGAGTGATCTGAAATGTATGACAGCTGCATGCTCTGAATGCAGTTGATTAGATGATACGAGATTCCAAGCATGAGAAAATATTCTGTGAGAGAAAGTCTTCTAATTACCCAAACCTGGAATGGACAAAATGAACCTTTGAATTGTTAAAAGTATGATTGAGGTTTCCTAACAGCAGTAGTTTATTCTTCTTCTCTACTCTAAAAAAATTTAAAAAAACATCATTCTCAATAATCACAACACTATTCAAGTTTTATTCTCTGTTAACTGTCAGAGGTAGTAGAGGTAGGTGATTACCTGTATGTATGCAGGTTTTTATTTCCCCTAATTACCCTGGCTGAATGAACTAGTTACTGATTGGCTGTATACCCCAACACTGGTTCACTCATAGGTTAGATCACTGTACAAGGTTTCATATAGGAACACAAGAACAGATATCAGCTGTCATTCATGTGCTCATTAAGAAATGTAGCTGCAGTGTCAGATAGCGTAAATGTTTAGGCTAATTAAGTAATTACGGCTAGAAGAAAAGGATACAGCCCTTTCATTACATTACAGGCATTTAGCAGACACTCTTATCCAGAGCGACTTACACAACTTTTTACATAGCACTTTACATTGTATCCATTTATACAGCTGGATATATACTGAAGCAATGCAGGTTAAGTACCTTGCTCAAGGGTACAACGGTAGTGTCCTTACCTGGGAATCGAACCTGCGACCTTTCGGTTACAAGTGCAGTTCCTTACCCACTGTGCCACACTCCTTTCCTCTGCGCTTTAGTCAGGTCAGTCAGCTCAGCTGACTGGTCTTTTTTAACATGAAACTATGAAAATGTGTTTTATGATGATAATAGATTATGTTGACCAGTATGGCAATGTTACTCTGTGCTAAAAAAACATTTTTTCTAAAGGGCTGACATAAGCAGATTGATCGGCCTGCAGGAGAAATGAAACAATTGGGCTTGTGGTTGTGAAGTGGTGTCTCGTGTCTACTTTCAGTTTCTTTTCCTAAAGAGGAAAGCGGGCACCAGCAGGTGGTCATCGGGACGATGATGAATGAATTTACCCTTTGTCGGGCACAGTGTTTTGTCGCAGGTGCATGTTGTGTGTTCATGGCGTTTTCACCGTGCTTTGCAGGCGAGCAGCTGCAGATCAATGAGCCTCATGTCTACGACTGCAACGTGCCCGATTCTCTGGCCTCCGTCCTGCCGTCCATGGCCGAGGTCTGTAGGAGCGCCAGAGGCCGGGAGAGAAACGTCAGTCTCTCTCACTCCGCCCATTTCTCTTCCCACGAATCCAATCGCAGCGTCTCCCTCACCTCGTTGGCTGGGACCAACTTCATCAGCTTCGCCAAGGGTGCATCTTTTGGAAATGGTAATACCGTTACTTGGGATAAGTCAAAAAAATGTATGGAGGGGCTGCCAGAGGTAGCTCAAAGATATCAAAGAGATCAAAAGGGAATTAGGCTGATCCCAACTGTGCAGTTGACTTGACTACAGTGTCACGGTACACTCCACCATGTTCTTTAGCTAAAAAGTTCCAGAATAGACATGTACTTTATGAGATTGCACACGTAGCCTTTCCTTACAGGGCAGGCTGCATGCTGTTGGTTCAAATGAGAGCAATAATATGTGATGTAATATATAATTACAATATAACAGTAGATGATTAATGATTTCATTTAGCCAAGTATATAATTTTAACACGTATTCTGGTGTTAGGCTCCCAGACGCCATATGCTAATCAAACCTGTCTTGATGAATAATGTCAGCATATGACAGGTCATGTGATGTTTAGACATGCTTCAGCTTCATGACTCAATTGTGGCATGTGAAAATGTAAAAATGCATAGTGGTTCAATTCTTAGTTGCATACTGTTGCATTTTCGGTGATTGTATTTTATAATATAAAAATAGCCTCTGTCTGTCCTCTGCCTCTCAGACCTGTACCACTCCTGGGTGGCCCCAGCTCTCCAGTCAGACCTGCTGGTCCAGTTCTGGCGCCTGTCAGAAGGGATTCTTCCCTCAGACTGCTCCGCTAACTGGAAGGTCCTGGACATCAAAACCATCTCGCTCGGGGAAACGACCACATTCCATACCACCCTGGACCACTCCAAGTGGGCGGTCAGCACGGGCCGTGGGGCCCAGGACGAGGCAGGGGGCTGGATTTGTGTGGGTGACATCAACAGAAACAAGGCAGAGGAGAAGAGAGGGGGCGGGACCGTGTGCCAGAGGGACGCCACAGTGTGGAAGGCCTACAGGAATGCGGTGCAGGAGTGGTACCCCTGTGATTGAGTGGTAGGCTGTGATGCAGAGCAAGGGGAGGAGTTAATCAATGCATATTAATCAATGCATATAATACTTACAGGCTTCCTGCATAAGACTGGATGTGGTCGATAATGCAGTAAAACAGCTACGTGCCAGGGAATAATGTAATGGGTACGAATGTTTACAAATTTGTTTTATATTGGTGTTTTTAAAATTCAGTACTACCAGTGAGATAACTCATGCATGCTACAATAATAGAGTACATTCACTGAGCATTTGATTGCATTACTAACACATTTTGAAATCCTCAAAGAAGTCACAAAATATTTTATCAAAGTAACACGTTATTTTAGTAAATCCTGGTAAAACAAGCCAATTCTGTCATGTTTAAAAGCTCCTGCAAAGTTTGTTGCCCTAAAGGAAATAATATGGATTATCTGACACGATCATTACATGTACTGACTTCTGAAGCAGAAACAAAAGATTCAGTCTGAACAGGATTCCCAGTTCAGCCAACTAAATTCTGTGGATTTAGAAGTCAAAGGGGTGGGTTGTAACTGCATCCATTCTTTTTGCTGTTTACGGATAATTTTATATGTATAGCTGTGTAAAGATAAGTTATTTGTCCTTTTTGTTACAACACAACTGTTTATAAGGTTTACAAATGATTGATTATAAATGGGCCCTTGTACCTTCTTGGTGATATCGCACTTTCGTATTCCTGAGACTAAGACTGATGTTCTCCACTCCTGTAAGTTACTCAGGATAAGACCATCTCCTAAGTGATTGTAATGTCATGTAATATAAACAACAGGCAACACTGAGAACATGCAGGCTAGTATATTTATGAAATACATTTTTCAGTTTATGATTCCTGTTTAATAGCGTATTACTGCTCAGTATTATTTGGCAGTGCTTGAATCTCAAATTCAGCGAATGAAAGGAGTGTCAAGCCATGATCAACCTTAAGGACTTTGTCAGGTGTCCTCTATAAATGTTGAAAAACTGCTTTTGATAGCAAATGTGCTGTGATCCAGTACTAATATTGAAATCAGTTAGTCTGCTTAGATAACAGGTGCAGAAGAAGAGCTTAGCTATATGCACTAAAGTGGGGGGGGGGGGGTAAGTAAGTTTGAGGGGGGAGGTAGGGGGGAGCTTGGCTTGATTCTGAAAGGCAAGATGTGGTTGAACGTAGTAATGATAGTATCCCTGTTTGAAGTTCTGCCTTGAGTGGCTAGGTCAAGTTTATTTTGGTTGTATGATATTTTAAAAGTTTTAAGTGTTGTGTTTGCCATTGCAATGATGCTGCTTTTTTACTTGAAGGCCAAGTGTTTGCACTGTTAATCTACACTGTAACTGTAAAGGTTCTCGCACTGAGAGTCACACTGGATATGGAGGACTGCTAAGCACAGAATCTGAACTGGACATGACGGAAAAGACTGGAACATCATGAGGAAGAGGAGGCTGTAAACATTCGGCACACTTGCTGAAAACTATTTTGCCAGCATAGCCAACTATTTTGTTTTTAGGACAGCTTAAATTGTCTGACTTCCTTTTGTGTTACTGTATTGGTTCTCCTGAAAGATGTGACTATTTGTGCACATCAGAAAAATGAGAACAAAAACAAGGAACTGAAAGAATAAGTTAGCATGTCATGGTGTAACTACGCAGTAGTGGAAGGTACTTTAGCTTGCATACAGTAGCACTTTGAGTGTAAAGGTCAATTTGTTGTTTAGATTGATTTTTTAAATTTTTCTAAAGAACTTACCCACATTTTCTAATTTTCCCTCATCAGATTTGAAACTAATAAAAAACATTTAATTTAACATATCATTGCTACATATTTATATCATGTAGCTTGCATAGCATTTTAGCAAAATTGGTAAAGCTGGTTGTTTTATTGATTTTAATTTTATAAATATGTCACAATCTGTACATTTTCCTAATTAGATTTGATTCAACACAAAACATTTAAAAGAAACTGAAATTAGAGGGGATTTCAATGTATTTGAGAGAAGACTTATCGAGTAGTTGCTTTGATTGGTTAAAAGTGGTGCTATGCTGTAATCTTAGATTCAGGGGACTGTGGCTTGATTAAGCCTGAAATACTTTTAAACCACTTCTTGGACATTTTCAACATGATAACCACCAACATGCAGTTAAGCGGTTAATTAATTAAATCTAAACCCAGCAAACAACAAACCTGTGATTAATGCAATGCTTCAATCTCTGCCCACCACAGCAATTAAATCATTTAACAAAGAAAAGCATAATACATTTTACAGAGAACAGGCCATTTGGACAATTTTGCCTAATCATTTGCTGACACTACCAAAAATAACAATAACATCCAACATTTCCAAATGTGTATGGCAGTATTTTCAAAATTTTAAATCCTACATATAATTCTCAGATTTTTTGTCTGCGCACTTTTATGGCAGGATATGTTTTCCTGTCCATTTTGTGTGAGAGTCTCAGTCTTTTCAGTTGGTTTAGTCTTCTTTGGAGTAATTACAGTCTTTACAATTTACTGCCTTTACAAGTCTTCAAAGTGAATAGATCTCTCTCTCTCTCTCTCTCTCTGTCCTCTCTCTCTCTCTCTTTCACACACACAATTAAGAGATTACAACATGCAAAAAGAAATCCATAATCCATGCATCTGTAAGCACAGATCCTGCATGCATATGGGAAAAATCTTCTAGGCAGTGAGCTACAATTCATGTATGTGAGAGATGCTGGAGTATATAAAACATGGCACAGACTAGGGGTTAACTGCTTTGACATCGTCATTCCTCTTGAGTTCTTAATAACTCGGCTAATTGAATTCACAGCTTGTCATTAAATTAATGAGCTGCCCTCATCCCATCTCATGGGAGCAGTACAGCAATAGGGAAAAGGAATTTAGAGGTATCTCTGGTAATAAAAGATGTACAAGCACACACACACAATCACACAAGTTTATCATGGTGTGAAAAGGGAAGTGCACCCTCTTTCAATTGTACAGATAGTGCCGTGAAAAAGTATTTGCCCCCTTCTTAATTTCCTCTTACCACGGTGGCATCAGCTGAAGCTCGCCAAAGGGAATGAAAAGTGACGTGGAGTTGGTTTGTTTTCTGTAGTAACATTACCTGCAGCTTGAAGCTAGTTTAAGGACTTCAGAAATGAGGGCCCAAACTTTTAAAAATAAAAGTACCAATGTCTACTATTATATTCAACATAATGGAATTAATTAAGCTATATGTTTGACATTACTGGAAGTAATTAAGATATAATCACCTTCTTACTGTCGCTCACAGTCACTCATTTCATAGTGCTAACGTTACCTCTAGATATCCAAATAGCTACGTTAGGTGGGGTAAGTGGGCGGCAATGATGGAGGACGAGACTTCTTTGATCGTAAACACAGGACCACAGCAAGGCTAGAAATTCCTGTATAGTATGCCTTTAAAGCTTTTTAAATATTGTTTTAAAGAGTAACATTTTTGCCTTATTTGCTTTTTGTGTCTAGTTAACTTTGGAAGATAGCACTTTAGTATAATGTCTACTGACCTGTTAAGAAAATTTGATTTATAGTGTACAGTAAAAACATTGCAGGGACTGTGTTGACTGGTAGTGACAAATCAATGTTGTGGAAATGTTGTGGTAAAGGCTAGGTGAGTAAATGGATTAGATTAGAAACAATTTTTGTATTTTCATGCCACAGTGTGGCAGTAAAATTACCGAAAATGCATTTCTGAAAACAAATAAGGGCAAGTGGCCACTGTAAATGAACGCTTCACTCGAGAGCTGTTATGCAGACTTAAGACAAATACTTGGATTTAAAGTCTTGTTTTGTGCTTTATGTCACAGATTCCATATGGCATTGTTTTATAGATCCTAAAAAAATGATTTTAAACATAAACCGATTTCCTTACTCTCACACCTAAAGCCTATTTTACTTATGCCAATAAACAGTAGATTTGATGCATGACCATTCTTGTTTGTATTTAAATATGTATCTGAAGGCACAGATGTTCTGTCTCCAGAAAATAAAATATCTGCTGAATTCCTGTCTGTAAAAATATTTATTAAATGAGCTGCTCAGGTTGTTATTCAGTGGACATTATCCAGCTCAGTTGTCTGTCTGCACAGAAATGCACATGCCATTATTTAATAAAAGTACAGGTGATCCCTGTAATGCAAATTCTAAATCATCTCACAAAACTCAAAGTAAAAAATAGAAACATTTATTAGATGACAAGGGAATAAGACGTTAACTGCAGAAAAGGCCATTATAAACCATGACACACTCTCTCTCTCTCTCTCTCTCTCTCTCACACACACACACACACACAGCAGAGTAAGAATTTACAACATATACAACTTAAAGAAATCTGTAAATTTTAAAGCACTCACAATGAGGTAAGCACACCTGAGAACAAGGCACTTGAAACAGCTGGTTGATATGCCTGTGCTATACCTACCTTACAGAAGATCACTCCTGTCACCTATACTTCCAATTTCATGCCTCAGTTTCAAATAATACAGAGACTTCATTAGCACAACTGTCAGAGGAATCAAGGTTCACAAGAACTCATCTGGTACATACTGCTGATACTGCCTAATAAAAAAATCATTTAAATACATTTTTTTAAGCTAGAACTGAATTAATTGTCTTCTGACCCACAAATCAATAGAAATGAAATAGTGTCTTCACAGAACCACTAAGATTGGTTCTTCTATAAAGCTGATTTTGTTATAAGTGCCTACAGAATTATACTTGCTGTAAAAGAACAACAAGGTAGTGTTCCGCCAGGTGTTATATTAGATGTACATGGATAAATACAAATATATAATGCATTTTGCCAGCATGAATATATCGTTATCGTTATTATGCTATGACCATTTGAAACTCAAATAATATATTGTTTGTTTAAATTTACTGACTTCAGGTTTATTAATATGTACTGTATTTCTTTGAATACGTGGTATGTATGGACCAAGTATATATTCATTAACTTATTTGGGCTGTGTCTAAAGCACGTCCATTCAATAACATACTAGAAACCATGCTATCGATGATGGCAACTTTGACATGGCCATTTTGTCCATTTTGTGACATACTTTTATATCTTATTTATCCAGTTTGTCTTCTTGGAATTGTGCACTGTAGTACACTGCATTACAATGTTAACCTGCCTGCATCACAATCTACCAATCACAGTGGCTCAGAGATAAATCTTTGAAAATACAATAACAGAATTATAATATTATTATGCAGGGAAATATTAATGTCATCCACCTGATTTGCTGCACATTCTTCATGGACTGCTTTTAAAAAATGTAAACAGATTTTGCACGTCACCTGCACACTTGAATAATATTTTTATACTGTATATACAATATATAGATTTAAATATCAAACAAACAATGCTAGTGTATGACAGTGATATAAAAAATAAAATGCTTGTCTTAAGCCTTGGGATACATTTAGCAAATTTGCCAACAGAACATATTTCCTAAATCACTCAATATCACAATGCAAGTCTTTCTCAGCTGTTTGTCAGTTGTGTGTCATTCCCTGCACTTCCTTCCTATAATCGCAAGACACTGACTCATCCACAGATGAAAAATATCACCTAGCAGATGGTGGCATCTCTCTTTATCAAACACAAAATAAGGATTTAAAAACTGGTGCTGCTGGACAAAGAGTCAGCTGAAATGTGATTACTTGGTATGACGTGGTTGTGGTTTAAGCTGCACAGAATTGAAATCATTTTTATATGTATTTGTGTTTACACCTGTATACAATGCTTGCAATTTTACATGAAGGTAATCACTGAAGTACCTTTCTCAAGTGCACAATACCAGTGTCTCATCTGAGATTTGTGCCCATAATCCTTTGGTTATGGGTCAGGTGGCATGGGCTCTACTTTACTACTGATCTAATTTGTGGGGGTAAAATGACTCACAGCTAATATGTATAGAGTTTCCTCAGGACAATCTGGCATCAATACAGGGTGAGTGATTTTTTTTGCCTGTGTCATAGATTTGAGTTCATTCATGAATTTAGGCCAGTGCAGCACAAAAAACCAGCACACACAGACCAGATGGAAGTGTAAACATTCTGAGGTCAATATGGTCTCTATACCTCAATCCATTATGAAAAGGAATCATATTTTTAAATGGCCTTTGTTGGTGTCACATGTTAATCAGCCCTTCACAAATTTCAAGTGATGAGCTGAAAGAGAAATTTCCAAAACCAAGAATTCCCAGAACCCTGGAAAAATCAGTTGATATGAATGGGGGAGGAAGACTGCATTGCTTCAAAGTCCTGTCATAATCTCCTTTCAAAGTTGTGCAATTTGCAGTGATGCTTGGTGTTAGAAAAGCCAGATGATCAAAAGAGTGTCCTAACCAGTCTCCGTCCCTTCGCTTTGATCCGTGGGAAGGTGGCACTGGTCTCACTACTGAATGAATGAGGGCCGAGGGGTGTGCTCATTCCCCGCCTTCTCAACTCGAAGTCCACACTGGAGGACATCATAGCGTAGAATACATTTCCTGTGGCGGGTATTGTCAGCTCTGGCAGATGATAAAAAGATTCATCGTGAAGATTATTACTGGGCTTATCCTCACAACCTATGTTCATAGGGTATTTATGTTACAACAATTTATCACCTTTGTAATACATCACATTGATCAGTAAGGCAAAGATTTGACCTGTGTTTTAACTGTGGTTGTTAAATGTACCACACATCATTCTAATTAGCCAATTTAACAGGAAAAGTCAAATCTCATTGGCTTTTACGTGTGACACCCATGGGACAGGAGCCATTTATGTGGAACAAATTTGACAAAGGAGGCGGGCAAAAATAATGAAGAGAAGAAAACACCCCAACCTTTTCCATCAGGCAGCAGCTGGATCAGCTCATATCTGGAGGCCTCTTTGGGGTCCTGATTGTGCTTTACCAAGGCAGCGCTGATTATGGATGGAGTTTTGTCATTGCTTGTCACCTTGTGGGAGAGGCAGCAATGATCTACATGTCAGCAGTCTGACTACAGTTTTAATAGAAAATGTGCATAATATCAAGTCTACATGTTATAACTCTGATGGAGATTGTAAGCATGTCCAAGATTCTGTACTTGCAGGCATAACATAATACACAAATTATGTTGGATAATTTTCACCAGAGAAGCTTAACTATGAGATAAAAATTGAATGTAAATATTTTAAAGTTGCATTGTTCTTTTATATTTCAGCTATCATGTTCAAAGCATTCAAAGCATATCATGTACCAGTATACTGCGATATAAATTTCCGTCTTCAATGTCCATTCGTATTCTGATGATTCGCATATCTGGCCCAGCCCCTTTGCTGTTATTGGCGGGAGTGTTGCCACAGGAAACTGAGCGACGATGTGATTTGACGACATCGGTGGACGGGGTCAATGCGGCGGGGGTTTGCTCAGCGGATGAAGGGGAGGAGTCAACATCCAGACAGGAAACTGAGGGTGATTTCATGTGCTGAAATAATAACATCATGATGATAGTCTTTATTTCTTTGACAATAATTTTTAACCAGATATTGAAAGTATAACAACACTGGCAAATTTTTTGATGTATTTATAGTCATTATCAAACTTTATATTTATTACAAACAAATAACATAATTCATTTCCCGGAGAAAGGACATCTTCCTGTAATGAATGACGATGAAAAATGAAAACAGATATTTATAATTGTGGTATTACCTTGGTAAGTTTAGAAAGCAAGTGATTGACAGGAGAGGGGAGGTCAAAAATCCCTTCGTTCTCAGTGGCAGGGCTGGTTTCCGATGGGGGAATGCTGAGAGGAACAGAGGTGAGGAAATTACAGCTACCATAATAGCCAGAGGAAATGCATGCAAAGGAATGATCTTGAGCCAAATTTCAGTCTACAATAAAAGGAGATCTAGTCCCATCAGAGGCGATGCCAGCTTTTGAAACAATGGCACAGGGTTGTGAGTAACGCTGTGTGAAATGTTCCAGTTCAAGCTGTTTTCACAGGAAGTGGAATATTATGTCCTTTTCCTACTACTTTGCAAAAGCCTTTCAGGACAAAACTGTTTTCATGGGACTTAGTTGTGGGACTGAGGGAACATAGGGACTGAGTGGTAATGCAGAGTATTTTAAATCATATGTATTTATTCTAAAATGGCTCAAATAGGGCTGTAAATCTTTTGGCCATAAACAACATTGATGTGAGTGGAGATTTTGTAAAGAAACTTACTCTGGGCAGCTCGTGATTACTACTGTAGGATTCAAAGAACGGCTCGGACTTGGTTCCGACAGTCCTTCAATCTGATTGGATAGTCTGTAGCTGTAACAATCGTCACACCATTAAAACTGTATCAATAATGTTCTACTTCTAATAATGCAATTTAATATCATCAAATTATTCAAATTAAAAAGCAGATCAAAAATGGTTTAATGATCTTGTCAGGCTAGTTAAGAATTATACTTGAAGCATGGTGGGCTATTTGCAATATGTGATTTAGTGAGACCCCTTTAATAGCTGCATTGGCCCAAATTCTAACAAGAGTAGCAATAATAACAACCACACACTGAAGTGTCATATTTACCTCTCCTCTTCACTCAAAGTGGGCACACTGTGGTACCACCGTTGAAAAGCCTCGTCACGGATGAAAGAGCAGTTTTTACAAGAGGACTGTAGGAGTTTGATTTGAGCTAAAACCTCAAATTCCTGAAAATGAGGGTCAGCATTAATACACACACAACTGCTAAATCGAACGGTACAGATACAAAGACACTGCATTGAGAGCATTTCTTTTGCTAAACAGCTGTAAGCTAATGGTAATAAAAAATTAATTCAATCTGTCCCAAATTTTATTGCACATAAAATATATATAACTATAACTATATATAAATGCGATAATGCACTCTATACACTTTCTTGTGAGGCACTGAGTAAATTAACAATGCACTGAGACAGGGAGAGGGTAATGTAGCACACAGACATTGACTGACTAAATACGTATGTCAATGCTGGATTGATTAAGAAGTTACCACTCTGCCAACCTCATCTCAGTTGTACAGAATATTAATTTACTCACTGAACACTCAAGCACATTAACACTGGACTGGCACATGCTGACAGATATGACATTATCATAACAAAAACTACCCATGCCACCCCCTAATGAGATAGCAGATTAGTAAACTACTTAAAATGGGGCTAAAGAGAGCATTAAAGTGTACAGACCTAGCAGAACATTTACATTATTGTGAACTTGTGGATGAGGAGTAATACATATTGTTCTACCTCTGTTCTAAGCCTGATAGAGTATAAATATATATACACTCACTGGCCACTGAATTGGGTACACCTATTCAACTGCAAACTGCACCCGTTAATGCAAATATCTAATCAGCCAATCACGTGGCAGCAACTCAATGTATTTAAGCATGTAAACATGGTTAAGACAATCTCCTGAAGTTCAAACTAAGCATCAGAATGGGGAAGAAAGGAGATTTAAGTGGCATGGTTGTTGGTGCCAGACGGACTGGTTTGAGTATTTCAGAAGCTGCTGATCTACTGGGATTTTCACACCCAACCATCTCTAGGGTTTACAGAGAATGATCCAAAAAAGAGAAAATATCCAGTGAGCGGCAGTTCTCTGGGCGAAAATGCCTTGTTGATGGCAGAGGTCAGAGGAGAATGGCCAGACTGGTTCAAGCTGATAGAAAGGCAACAGTAACTCAAATAACCACTCGTTACAACCAAGGTATGCAGAAGAGCATTTCTGAATGCACACTATGTCAAACCTTGAAGCAGATGGGCTACAGCAACAGAAGACCACACCGGGTGCCACTCCTGTCACCTAATGAAGTGGCCGGTGAGTGTACATAGATATAGTAACCTTGAACTCATATAACATGTTTGAATGGATTTAGCATGTAGAATGTTGCTGTGCATCTCTTATCTCTGGCATTTTGGTTAGATTTCAATACTTACTCGTCTTCGTTTGTCAAAGTTGATATAGCCATTCTGAAATTCAGGAAAAAGCTGTGTTAATTCAACTTCATTTCATATGTCTGTGTCTAACTGGGCAGTTTCTATAGACTGAAGTATCTTACCTCTAGTCGGTCTTTGACTGCTGCATCCAGCATGGTGAGGTCAGTGAGAAAGATGCCCAAGTAGGGGACAGTACCCTGAACCACAGTCTAAAGCAGAATCAAGGAGATAATCAGCACTAAACACAACTCTCATTGCTTGAAACATCAACAAAAAGCAATCTTCGTCATAAAATAATCAGGTATCTTATGTTCTAGTTAATCATTTCTTCATGTGAAGTTCTATGAAATGCACTCCATGCCATGTTAACATCTGAATGCGATACTGACCCACCTGCTCAAAGGTAAATCAACTGCTCATACATTTTCATGTATGAGGCATAAGCCCAATTATCAGCCATATCAACAAAAGCCATATAAGCAAGTAAGTCATATTTAATTCCAGACTCTGTGAAATGATTTTATGGCATGGAATGCAAATAGTACACCAGAGGGATTTGCTAGCCTCTTGATCAGCCCATTACATCCTGAAGTCAAAAAGCCAAAAGTGAATGTGCAGAAATGGCTCATATTAAAGGGGAACCCCCTTACCCCCACGTGTCTTCTGTGGTTTATCTTAGTGTCCAAGTTAGCAAATTTCGACGTGCCTTCCTGAAAGGTAAAATAAACATGTCAAGGACAACCCATCATCTATTGTCCATCATAGTAGATCATGGAATATGACCGTAAGATCCAATAATAAGGGAACTTGGATGCTTTAATTCATTCACATGATGCTAAACATAGAAAAATGTTGGCCTCGCAAAGCTGTGTTTCTTCTGCCTTCCGGTCTGGCATCTTTCCCTCAAATCGTTCTCTCTGGTGCAAACAAACTTCAAATCACCCTCCCAGAAGCATGAGCGTATTAGCAATATTTCACACCTAATATGACAGAAGTAGCAACATAACCCTAAGTCAAAGATGAAGGCAGCAAGCTGACTAATGAATTGAAATAATACCTACTGAAGTCAGCCTGCTAGCTATTTGTCAGAAATGTATTTTTGTTAGATATGACTTAAGTCATTTTCTCAGTATTTTTCTGTCATCACTGTCATTGGAACTCACTTCTTTGAGCAGCTCCCGGCTATGGGAGTAGTTGTCTTTCTCAGAAAAGATGTCTGACAGCTCTTCATACCTCCTCACTGCCTCCCTGTCAATGTCAAGCCACAGAGCAAACAACAGTTTCATTTAACCAAGCACACTTTTAAATGGATTCTTTATACTTTTCACATGAACATACAATAGGAAGTAAATATCAGTTTTATAAGTCATGTTTAAAAAAAAAAAATTAAATCCAAACCATTGAACCAAAAAAGTAGCAAGATTTATCAATCCACATATTTTTAGACAAACTAGCAAATAACAAGTCATGTGTATTTCATAACTAGCACATGTTCCTTCTTGGTAACACTTGGTAAATAAACTGTACTTACAAAACTTGCTAATGTGTTATGAAAACATTTTTCATTTCATGCTTACTTATATCATTAAATCCTTTTGTGTCTATGTCACTCGACTGACCTGTCAGTCTCTGCCCAGGTCCTCCTCAGCCGGTGAAGGGAGTTGCTTTGCAGAGCAGACACAATGGCGTATAGCGAAGAGAAGTTCTTCCTGGCACGACACTCCTGTCAGTAATGAACAAGCAGTCAGTACCAACACCTCCGCATTTTAATGGAGGACATGAGATGATTTTATAAATATATACTGACCATTTGTAGAAGACCTAAAGCACAAATGCAAACAAAATACATAGGATGACCACCGTTATGTGAAGAGTGATGTGCTTCAAGAAACAGATGGAGGGAGAAAGCATTTGTGTGGATAAAAAATGTGTAGGAGGACAGGTGCAAACTATGGATGGAATAAGACATACGAAAAAATGTTCTGCCAGGGGTGATATGATGCAAGACAGGGATGTAGTCCGTAGCTGATGCATACATGCTTGCGTGGAGCATTTTGTCCCCTAGAGAGCGGCTAAACGTGCCAGCTCCACCCTCACCTCTGCAACACGGATCCACTTCTCCAGGAGCCGGGCCCTCTGCTGGGTCCGCAGGCCCGTGTTCCACAGGCACGAAGCCGTTACGGCATTGGCCAGCCGGTTAAACTGCCGAACCGTAGCCCGGACCGACCAGCACAGCCCCTCTCTTCCCTTCTTATCCCGCTGGGACCACAGAGAGCCCAGACAGTGGTAGGGAACCAGGCGAAGAAACAGCTCCTGGGAGAAAGAGGGAAGGTTAGAGAGAGGAAGGACAAGGTAAAGAGACAAAAGGAGGCTCCCTTCACACCGGGCATTAACAAGCCTTTCAGGTGATCGGACTGAAATCAGACAGCGCTTGGACACATAATAATGCAGGTGTGAATGCACCAAGATGCATGGAGGACACATGGTGATCCGATCGCCCCAAACCACCTCTGGAGGTAGTCAGGGACGCACTGAGACCACACTCAACACAAGTGTAAATTCAAATGCGTTTTCAATACACATGCAACAACTAGGAACTTTGCAGAGCTTCAACTTTCAAGGGACCCTTTTTATTTCAAGAATAACACAATAACGTTAGCCTAAAAGTCTGTCACAAGATATTTCAAGGGACTCGCAGGAGAGGAGTTGTGCGTACAGTTGTTTGAGCAGAAAGTGATCATGATCGGATTTTAATGCGAACAGTGGAGATGCATATCAATGCCAGGTGTAAATGTAATCCGGCTAAATCATATCTTGATACAATCTCGATACGAGACACGTGCCAATGCCAGGTCTAAAGGGGGTCTCAGTGTCTGTAGGTATGAAACAAGCTCTTCTCATTGTACTTATATTTTTTTTGAAATATCAAAATGCAGAACATGTAAGCGTAAAGAAACTGTACAATTTAAAGGTTCAGTTGGCAAAATAAAGCCATTCGAAATGTTCAAATGACTGTTTGCCAAGCTGTTCAGTTAACAAAGCCCTTGTCACTGTCAGCACATTAGTGTGGGAATGTGGCGGAGGCAGTTATGGGGCATTTAGTATTCCACGGTGAAAAGACAGCCCCGTGGCTATCAGACTGGATCTCTGACTCACCGTCTCGATCATGGTCAGCTGCTCGGCGATCACTTGACCAGCGAAGCCCAGAATGTTGGTGGCATCAAACTTGGCAGGGTCAGTGGGAGTGAACACAGAGGTGATGCTATCTGCGAAAAACCCATCACGCAGTCTGACACCGATCCTGGCCATCACTTAGATGCACATCAAGGTCTATCTCGCTATTTTAGGAAGCTTTCTGGGAAAACTGCCTACATCAAGGCTGTCTGATCACGGCCGTAACAAAGAGAACAGCAAAGGGCGGTGGGTAAAAGCTCTAGAGTTTCAGATACTGCTGTGCACCTGCAGACAGTACGTCTGCTGAAATGAATCACTTCCTCTGCAAATATGGAATATAGAAAAAAAGGTTTCAAATGTGTAGATTCACCTAGATCAGTCCTCAAATCAAGGACAGTGTGGAAAGTGTTAATAATTTAAAGAACAATTATTACCCTAAATATCAGAATAAGAGACAGAGTTAAATGTAAAAACAGAATGGTGACTGTTACCTGTAGGAGAGTGACACAGCAGTGACTTTTCACTCAGTTCTTCAGCGATTTTCAGTAGCCGACCTTTGACCTCTGACCCAGAGGAGTCTGTGGGCAGGAAGGGGACGAGACGGAGGATGGGGGTTGGATCTGCGAGGGACCGGAAGTCCTCTGGATACTCAGTCAGCCATGCACTAAAGACTGAACACACTGCCCTGCAAGAGTGAAGCAGGTCAGGGTATCACACACGTACAATGCACACACACACACGCACACACACGCACACACACACACATGCACACACACAACCCACAGAAGCAACAGTGTTGTTCATTTTGATCTCTCCGTGTGTTACTGTACCTTCAACCATACTAACAACATTATTATGTTCATTCTCGTGATATCATAAACCATGTTCTTTCCTGTCAAGGCCACCTGATTCAGTACAATAAAAAAAAATGAACATAACACAGTGATAATGGCGTGCCAGGCTGCTGATGAAGTGATATTATGTGGTATAATACATCAGTTACAACTCACATGTTGAAGGCCAGTCTGATCTGGCTCCGGTTGTTCTCCCCAGGCGGGTGCTCCAGTCTATAGAGACAGACACAATACAGATGACAACAGAACAGTGCCTGTGCTTGTCTCCATTCAACTTCACACTCAGGCTGTTGATAATGTGTGATGTAGCTGAACTCACATCCGTGTTCATATGGTATCACTATATCACATTTTTGCTAATGTCAGTAAGCAGTGAACTCATTATGTTGTCTATGAAATAAAACAAAGTATTATTTTAAGTAACAGTTTGAAATAAGCATATTTACTTTTGAAGCAAACAGTTAGGAAGAATTGCAGAGGGGCATTGCAGATTGAATCAGGGCCTATGTTTTGCATTTCACTCCACTGATCCCAGCAAGAACAGATTCAGGGTATCTGACACTGAAGAATAAAGTCTCTCTCTCTCTCTCTCTCTACCTGTCAGTAAGGATATCCAGCACTCTCTGTGTGGAGGTGAAGGAACGGTAGGTGGAGAGGAATATCGAGACATAGGAGGAGTCCCCCATAGAAAAGGAGTGCAGGAGGTGAAGGACCAGCTTCTCTTCTTTTCCCGCTTTCACGCACTGAGAGCGCATGGTCTTTGGCTGCAGACAGAGAGACAGAGAGAGAGAGAGAGAGAGAAGGAGAATGAGAGAGAGGGAAAAGAGGAGAAACAAGGGACACCAATAACTGTGAGCACACAGTTTTTTTAAATACAGTGGCATTTACCTCCTCAGGACTAATCTATCAGGAGCCATAATATGTCCCACCAGGGACCTGAACACAGCTGGTAACCCACAATCCACAGGCAGCTGATTCAAGAACAGATCCACATGTGGCATGCAATGTGCCAGTGCTCATTAACCTAGCAACAGCATATATTAATCCTATTATAATGTTCCTTTTTTTACTGACTGCTATCTGAAACCAGTTTTTGTTTCTTTATTTTGCATGACTAAATTGTGTCTCAGACTTCCATGGAAGATAGCGTTGCTGAGCAACAATAACAAAAAAACAAAGAAGTGCAGTCTCACCGCTGGACAGGTGGTGGAGACATTCTGTTGTTTCACGACAACTGTATAGATCACCCCGTCCTCCGCCTTTTCTGACACCGACGACTGAGTAAGGAAGAGATAAAAGCATGTGATCAACTCAAACCATAGGGAAAGATTCACAAAACATGCATTAACATAAACGTTCATTAGCATGCACAGCTATAGTAATTGTTTACTTGCATATTTTCTTTTGCAGACTGAATTCAGAAAAAAAATGAGGACCACCTAGTAAACACTGTAGTCAAATGACTGATAGTTCAAGTCCCCTAAATTGAGTAAGTTATCCAACCTAAAAAATCTTTATAAATTCTGGGACAGTTTGTTTGCGTGTGTATAAATTTGATGTGCTAGTATGTCATGCAGCCAGCATGGGCTGCTGTTCACTGTTTTAATATACTGTGTTGTTGTGCTCTTTTGAGTATACTCTGCACCTGCAGAGCTCGTTCTGCATTGTTATTTGGTTTGGTTTGTGGGCCTTACCGTGTCCAATGGGCAGTACCATGTTGTTTTCATTGGTGAAGACTCCACCTGAACAACAAAGATACCACAGACTGAATCAAAATCATTTTCATTTGTTCATGCATGAGAGGCTAGAGTGGACAGCCTGTTGATGGAACCCAGTGGAAGGCAACACTAATCACTATCATGTTTGGGGAACTGGGCTTGATTTAAGAAGTAATTTACAATCTCAAGTGAGGCACTAATGTTGAAACTTTAATCCAAAGTACTTCAGCAAAATTACATTCAAAATGTAAATATGTTTATTATCATTATTATTATTATTATTATTATTATTATTATTATTATTATTATTAGAGGTTAGTTTCTCACATTGTTATTCAGATAAAAGTACCGTAGCCTTTACAATAAAGAAGAGAATACCCTGTGAGGCACAGTTTAGCCAGCTGCTAATCTGGGTCATGGTCACCGTGTTCAGTCACTCATACACCCTACACCCACAGTCATCTCCTTTTACCATTACGCTGAAACATACCCGGTGGCCATGCTTCTAGAAACGAGCAACCTTATGACGAGCAGTAGCTAAAATATTTTACATAGCATTCTATTCAACCTTCATGCAAAGGCATGCTAAAAACAATACATTTTAAGTAGCAAAATTAGCTGTGTACACAACCTCATTCAGCTTATTATGGTATTCAAATTTTAGCTATGTAGACAAAGCCTGTTTCCATCACAGATTAACTATTGATTTTCTTGGCTGAACTACTCTCTTTGCAGACAGATTGAACAGACCTGATACGCGTTCGGACAGATCTGTTGGGTTGTGCTCAATATAGAACAGACACTGTAGGCTTCCATCCTGAAAATAATATAACGATGAAACATGACCTCACCCACCAATCACATCTTAAATCACTGTTTTGGTGCCACTGCAGCCCCAGAACGGTCACAGGGAACTACCCATTTGCTCTGTCATAAACACATCATCAATGTGAAATCTATTATGTCTGCATGCATCAGTCTGAAAGACTGTCAGTGTCACTGCCGGTTAATCTCTATTGCTCTCATGCATGTGGTGGCAGCTGTGATACATTAACCCACGCTCCTGTTCCTTCAGTGGCTTCATTAGGATCACTGAATTATTGATGTGCCATGGGGGTGACCTTATTTGAGCCATGACTACCACTGGCTGAGATGTTTTAAAAAAAAATCTGAAACAAAAGATAAAATTCCTACCCTTGAAGAACTACGTTTCCCAGTGAAATCCAGGCCAAGTGCCTCGCTGAACAGTTAGCAAGGCCTAGTCCTTTGACTGTCCTGATCCACAGGCTTCACACTGCTTCACGCCTGCTGTTCACAGTGCTATAAACCGTACACAATACTGGCCCTATATGCCTCCTGACCCACATTGCACATCGACAGCAAAACAAGGAGTTACCTTGGACTTAACAAGTCTAGACGGGCCGAGCACAGCAAGCTTCCTGGAAATCTTCTCGATCTGGGAGAAAAGGCTCTCTCCAGTGTTCTCTTTCATCTGGCTCTTTGAGATGTATTTCTCCTCCGGCCTCGTGTCTTGTGTCTGAGTGTCTGTTTTGCCACCGTTTTTCCTTTGTTTGTCTTCCTCTTTCTTTCTCTCTCACAGGCAAACACACCTGAAGCCGTCGCTAGGCCACCCCCACCACCTCCCCCCCCCCCCTCCTTCTGTGTGAACGTCACAGTGGCACACCCACAGTACACACACCTCACACAGCCTGTCGCTACTGGCTGCACAGTGCTTCGTTTCAAATCTCTTTCTCTCTCTCCCTCCCCCTGCTTATAGCTCTCTATAGCTGTTCCTATACTGACAAACCTGTTTGACAGAGTGGCTGCAGCAGACACTGCAGAAAGTGGAGATCAGCAGAGAGATATTGTTCTGTAGTGGATCAATTTCAAAACCATTTCACGTCTTCCAGTCCACTTAGGAACACAAAACTAGCCTGTCTGAAGAGCAGCACAGATACTACCACACAATATAACAGCAATTAATTTAAACAACTAGGCAACAAATACCTGTCATAGGCACTAATCACAAAAGCAAGTTGATACATGTTTACTAGGGAAAATCCTTTCCGTTGTGCTGAATTTTGATGAATTGTTGGGTTACCTGTTACATTACATTACTGGCATTTGTCAGACATTCTTATCCAGAGCAACTTACAAAGACCAGTTTGTCAAACACTACAGCTAAATGTATTTCAGCTTGGGTCATTACTCCATTGTCACTGCTGAGATTAGACTCAATCTTCTAACTCAGGAACTTCAATCACAAATGAAACTTCCTTCACAGTAAAGTGTCATAATATGGTCAGCTAAGGTTCAGGCAGGCCTCCATTCAATCAACATTTGTTCTTGACTCTAGATCACAACAAATAAAATCCTTGTATTGAATTCAGTGTAAACCCTGAATTTTAAAATGAAATTGTTCATTACTAAAACAAACTAAGTTTTTTGTGGAGAAATTAACTAATGCCCGGGCGCAAATGTTGAATCCAAGTCGTATATAGATTTTAAGTGATAAAGAGCTGTGTTCATTCCTCATTCATTCTGTGAGGGGTACTGGAGGCTTCAGCAGTTTCATGCCATCAGGTGTTTTCCTGTTTTCTGTTGATGAAGAAGCACAGTGGCTGGGCAGCGATATCAGCCTATCACAGGCCTTTACCCTGACCAATCTCTGTTAATGCTGAGGCAGTGGGGACCCCCTTAAAAGCCTTTGATACTACCCAGCAGGGGATTAAACCCAGACCCTTCTGAGGTCAGTCTGACCGCAGGGCACTAACCACACCGCCGAAGAATGGCTTCCTATCTTTCTTCCATCTTTGTGTTTGACTATGAGAGCCACTCCCTTTCCTCCACAGTCTGGCCTTCAGTGCCCCCATTTTTATCTCCTTTTCATTTCTCTTTCCTTTATTTTTTCTTTTCCCGTCCCGTTCTTTCTGTCCGCAGTCAGTACCACGTCTTTACTCTATTTTCAGTCCTTTCTTTGTGTAAGAAAAGCTCTGTCGCTCTGTGACTCTCTGCTTGTCTCTCTTTCCATCTCTGTTTTTTTTACCCTGAGCAGGAAGCGCATAATAGGTAAAGACAAACACAGGAAACAGGACATGCTGCTGGCAGCTGCATTTCCTCCTCTGTCCACCCTCAGGGAAATGCACGGCAAAGTGGGGATCAAGAGCAGTGACAGCATGGAGCAAGCTGAAGAATCTCTCTTTCATTTAGCACCTCTGTTCAGCCTGCCTCCCATTCCCTCCCCGAGCCTCTTCTCAAAAACAATCCCCCTGTTTCTGTGGCGTCATTTGTTTAAGGATGAACTGGGTGAGACGTTAAGCACCAATGCGGTTAGCTTCTCTGCTACTTCCATCATGTCTGCTTAAACAAACAATGCATTTTGGAGTCACAAATACAGCTTAAGGAGACTTATTTAAAGAAATCTATTGTTCTCTCTGCCTTTTTTATCCTCCCCACCTCTTCCTTCCAACATTTTCCTGCTTCTTTTCTCACGCTTTCCTCTCTATACCATGTGTTGACTAACTTCTCAATCTTTCTCTTTGTAATAATCTTACATTCTTTTATTTTTTGATAGAGGACATCAGATTACTAACAGCTTGATCACCACTGGCCTTGGACCTACAGTATTAATGATGGTGACTGTCACTAACACACATATGCAAATATGCAAGCAACTGAGTATGTTTTTTTACAGCCTTGTCCTGAAAATGACTGTGGCTTGTTATATGGGACAAATGAATGGTTTATGACATTACCAATCAATTAGATTCTATTTAAAATATAACCATTTAAAAAGGAACCGTCTGTGAGTGCCTGACAGAGTGCATTAAAGAAAAGCGATGCCTGGCATAACAGAGAAGCTATTTGGTGTTCAGATGACAGCTACAGCATGCACTAGATGTAACAAGATCAGCAGTGACACAAGGCTCTGTTCTAATGCTCACAACTGAAGACACAAGGAGTCACGAAAAGTCTGACACGCACTAAGAATTGATATACGCTTTTTTATTCACTTCAGGTGATCGAATCCTCTTGACTTTTTACAAACGCGTCCTATTAAATAAAAGCATCAAATAAATTATGGTTTAATGTGGTTATTTATGTTATTTTTTAAACATATTATTTCAATTGTTATACAACAATAACATGCTCCTTGTGACTTAAAGACACACATATATTGCAATTCTAGCATGAAATGCTAATTTTCTATACAGGGGCCACCTACTAATCTTAGCTCCAATGCAGAGGGTGAAGGGTTACAGCGGGCCTTAGTTATATTGTGTTACGCATAACACTGTTACACAGGGCTGGGTAGGTTAAGAGCTGTTTGTGTAAAGGAGCACTTACATCCCTTCCAAGGAACCCCCGCAGTGTTAGAAACACTCATTTTGACCTCAGAGAGGTTTCTCAACGTATCAAGTAAAGTTCTATCCAAAGGACCGTCTTATAAGAAAATGTGAACACCATATTTAATACTTTAATACAGTGCAGTAATTTCATTTTTTGAGCTGTGACTCAGGCCTCGGTTCAAACTACTTTTACTGTTTACTCTGAGTAAAAATGTTTGCTTTTCTCTTCAGCAATCATCAACATTCATCTGCAAAACTGGTTTTGTGAAGAAAAAAATTAACCCCTGCATTTATTTGTCTAAGTCAATGTCAAGGGATCATGTTCGTAGAATCCAAGTCATAGCCACATTTTTTAAACATGTGAATTGCATAATGTAGAAAGCCTATACCTAATGTTAGTAATTTACAGTGGAGAGCAGACTATTGTTGTGTTAGGCTAATTAGCTATGCCTATTTTCATATTTGTTCAGTATCATTGTATTGCCTATTTTAATCTACTACCATATCTGCTGCTATAATGTTCATTTGGAGAAAATAAGCAACTACAATATGATTCAAGGTGCTGAATACTATGTCTGAGAATTTAAGCATTTCTGTCATGTAGTCTTGCTCATTTTACCTTGTCTCCACTGGCTATGAGCCAGTGATTTGGAAGACTGCACCAATGAGAAGGGAGGATATGGATGAATCATAAACAGTCTTTAAGACATACCGTATGCATTCAAATAAACTGATACAGTGCAAATGAATCAAACCCAACAGCGCTAATGCAGACTATTGAAAGTTCTCATGTGCTCCCTTGCTAAATATCTGGCATCTGTGTTGATGTTGTTCTGCACATCCCTGCCTATTTGTGTGCTACTACATTCATAGCATAATGGACACAGAAAAAACCCTACCTCTCGCTGGGGTCTTTACGACACCACACCCAAAATGTGCCTGCAACTCATTCAAGCTTTGGTTCATAACTTATTCCCAAAACCACCAGTTTAAAGCAAGACTATAAACTCAACTGAAACAGTTAAGACCACAGACTCAAGACCACTGAATGCTTTCTGAGTGAACCGCACTCTCAAGCATAGCTTTGGGAAGAACCCACAGGTTGGGGAAAGGCTCCAATCTGGATTAATTAATGAAAGTCAGCACTGATATGTCCAGGCCCTTTTAGTTATTGAGATATAGATGGCAGAAAATAAAATATAATAGTGATGGCTGTCATTTTTGAATTACTTACAAACTGACATTCCCAGTGTATGCTCCAATGTCCCGGTATCTCACAGCAGGATACAATTTAAAAGCATTCTGAGTTGTTTGGTTACAAACAAAACCCAGGAAAACTATTTGGAAAGCGCTTGGCTGGGTGCACTGGCTGGATCTCCTGTGCACTTCTTCCATCCAACTAATCACTTTTCCTGGTGGTCCTTTGGAAGCACTTCACTTTTCCCACAAAACTTAAGTTAGGGCTGTAATGAAAATGCCTTATGTCAAATTAGATTACCTTTTCAGGGGGCAGTCCTAATAGCCCTTTAAAGACAATTATGAATTCTACTACAGAACTGGTTCTCAGGCAAAACTGCTCAACCAGACCTGGAAAACATCCTCAGTTGAAGACTGAAGGGGTGCATTGTCTGGTCTGACAACATTGTGAACTGCACTATTCTGGTCTGTCTTAGAATTGTCAGCGTCACTCTTTAATGGCCGCACACACTGCCGGGTACAATTACACCTCACTGAAACTTCCCTGGCCTGGTCTGTGTCATCCGAGTAACCCACTTCTTCTATGAGCCAGTGAATTATATAGCAGTCGTTACTGCATAATTTACCACTCAGTTGCGAGGTAGTCACATGACATACAGCAGAGGGAAGTTACCACAGAAATAACTGTTTGTGTCAGTGTGACTTCTTTTTATAGCCTGTGGAGTTTCTTCAATCTAGGTACTAAATGAAGCCTTGTTGTGGAAGTCAGCAGAGACCATAAAGCCTAAACAGCAGTAGTGTAGGATAGCAGTGGTAGCACTGCACTGAGCCTTATGGTTATGAGAAGAACACCAAGGCCTGGCTTTCTTTTTCCTTTTCTTAAAAAAAAAAACAGTAATTTAATCATTTTTGGAAACATGACTTTCAGCTGCACCAACACAAAAATAAATCTTATCGCCACAAGAACTAGTTTTTAACACCCGAAAGGAGAAATACTGGAAAAACAGGAAGACAAACTGACGTCAGATAAAACAATGCTGTATGTATGTAAGCCACTTTAAAAATGTTTTAAACCGTATACGCAGTGTGCCAATTTAAATTATTCTTCATTTCTTGCTGCAGAATCTAAAATTTACAGTAACAAACATGCAAACAGAAATGCTGAGAAGATATCAGGCTACATGAAACGGGAAGATCACACATTTGCCTGAGAACTGGCTGATAACACACTGCAGCATTGTTAAGCCTCACAGACTAAACCAGGGCCCATGAACTGTGTGGAAGCTCTGGCCGCCTCTGCTCACCACCACAGCACACAACACTTCTGCTTCCGCCTGCAATTAAGCACGAGCGTTGAGTAAGCTCTGACAAAAGCAGCACTGTACAAGAAGCCCAATCAATTTTCCCTTTCATTACTCACTAATCTCTACCTGATCACCAATTAAATTAAAAGGAATATCCAATATTGCACAGTGCCAACATTGAGATTTCACAGATGTGAAAACGCAAGAGTGCATCCTGTGTGTATTTTCCATAATATGGCCGTTAATGCTTTTGTTGAAATTTTTTTAAATTGACCAATCGCAGAGAGAAGCCCTTTCTTAGTTCCTTCTGCTTTTGCAACAGGGATAATTTTGTGGTTACTGTATTTGGGAGCATTTTGATGTGTCACATACCGGCACTCTCTGTTACTGAGTAAGGATTCTGAGTAAGTATATGCATTATATGAACGGAGTATTTTTGGTGCGGCACATGTCAATGTGTGACAATGTAGCATAAAACAAATACTAAATACAGACCAACATACTGTAGGTTGCTCATTGATAGGGTGTCTCTCTTCTCTAAGGTCTCTCTTTTAAGCAGTGGCCTGGGGCCCTAGGGTTTGCTGAAAACCAGCCGACCGAATCTGCCGTTTACCCAAGCCACTGATAGCCACCGTTACCAAGGTATCCAAATTGCTTGAAAACACCTACCCTAACCTGGCATTCTTAGAAGCCAAATGAGAGAACTGAAAATAAAAGTTTCCTGGAAGACACACAGAATGTGGACTAATGACGTGAGAGCCAAGCAACCTTGCGCTGAACCTTGTGTTTTGTCTCTGCAAAAGGAATGAGGCATTGTGTACCTGATAAAAAGATTAGGAAAAAAGCTCCTCCTCAAACAATGGACGGATTAAGGTTAAATAATACCTTGCAGAGCATTGATCTCTCAATTGCTGCTTCTGTATAAGATATTGCTGGCCTTTTCTGGCTGAAGACCAACTGTTTCAGGTACACACCCACATGTTGCCCAGCGGAATCTGAATATAAACTTAAATTAAAAATGTAACATTTTTGCCACTCTTTCATACATAGGGTGGAACTTGAGTACTGAAATATATGTATCACAGAGGAGGGGTTTACCACTTTTCTGGTTTACCACTCTATAATGCAGCTTCATTTGCATTTTGCCAAAACACCAGGCCTCATGGCAAGATGGAATGTCCTGCTTATAAAGTTCTTCCTGTAAAGTTATCTGGTCTGACAGTTATGGTCACCGCAGTATAATTTGTAACATTACTTGATTCCATTTTCCTTGGTGGCAGAGCAACAATATTGTCTGAAATGGGAAACACTTTGACAAAGGTATGGAAAACCTAGTACCACCTCAGAACTGAACATTCCAAATTCTACTGTCCTAGAATATTACAAAGATACCACAGAATGAGACTGACCTGTTGCACATCCAACTGTCTGTTTTCTAGTTTCCCTGATTCACCCCTGGAGTTGTCAGTCTCAGGTTGCAAAGGCCGATAGCCAATCAGGGGCACGTCCTTTTGCCCCACCCCTGGCAGGTCCATAACAGTGGTGCGCATACTGCGAGGGAGCATGGTGGAAACCACTATAACACAAAAACAAGAGGTGGGGTTATACTTGCTGAGACTATGACGTTAACATTTCAAAATATTTTGACCTAATCTGTTAGCATACGTCACAGTACACTTTATCTTATAGCATACAACATGAAAAATTTACTCTGGGTAACTCATACAAAGTGAAATAGGTTATTTGATGAGGGCATTATCATATCACATTTTTTATGAGATAATCCGACAAGATAGATGTGTGAAGAATTATACAGGAATTCGGAAAATGAGCCACAAGAAGAAATGTACTCTGCTGTCATTGTACACATAAGTTGTCAGTGTTGGCAGCTTAACATTAATAATGCACTATGTCCAGATATTTTTGTAGAAGGGAAACAATAGTCTTTGGTGACAAATAAATACTAATTTTCTCTACTAGTATGAATGTGCTCATGCTACAATTTGTCACCTTAACTACTGTACATGCTCTGAATAAGAGAATCTGCTAAATGATTTTAATGTATGTAATGCATTTTCAGTTCCAGAGAATAGATTATTGGTTTACGTGAGAAAAAAAACATGGATATTTATCCCATAAGTTATATAACTAAGTTGCTTGAGTAATGGTTTGGTTGACTGCTTACCCATCTACTGTGTAGCGAAAAAGGGAAAAGATCAGAGATCTAGAAATATTTAAAGTAGAAGAGTTGGCAGTCCTATTGTGCAGTGCAGTCGATTTGTTTGTTTGATTTACATGTCGCTAGACCATCAAATTTTGCATAGCTCCTCCTTCCCTTTCTCTTTCCTCTGTACCGTTTGGATTGCCATATGAAAAAAAATGTAATAAACACAAACTCAAAGTTAGGGAGAAAAAAAGAGGGAGAAAATGAGAGAAAATATAAGAACATTTGAATTTCATTGAATGATAACAATGATTCTCAGGGAGACACAATTAGTAAAGAAACAAAAGAGTAGGCGACAGCTCAAGAGAAAATAATTTTATATTTAAAACATCTAGTGTAACGACGCTTCCAAGAAGCCTATTTATTCCTGATTCCCATCATATTCTAACAATTTTTGCAGGCTTTTGTTAAAGGACATTTACGAAATAAATCAAGTATGTAGCAAGTAAATAGACATCGTTTCCTTTAATGACTCGCCATTATAACCGATCTCATTTTTAATTGAAACATTTTACCAATGGCTATATTTCTGGACGCTGTTATTATCAAAATAAATGGCATTTCTTTTCATATGACTTATGGCCTACTGTTGTACTTTAGAGGGCTTCAATAGATACAATAAAATTATCGATAACATTGGTGAAAATTATGAACTACTTTTCACAGTGGGTTTTCGGAACGTGCAACAGCTAGTTAGAAGCCCTCAGCACTATTGAAACGCGATAAAACTCCTGAAATTCAATAGTATGCATTCAGACTCAGAGTTTTAAGTAAAATGTGTACTCAAGATGGCTGTCAATAACCAAGGCAAATGTATCATAACAGTGACATACTGTTATGTCACACCCCAAATGAATATAACGTCCCCTTTCAACTCTACCAACGACTCAACCGATGGGTGGTGCTAGATACTAAATAGCTTATTTATGGCGTAGAAGCAAACGGTCGAAGCGATGGAACATAGTTCGTTACTTTATAAACCAGCGAAAGCACATCAAACAGCCCAACATTCACAGTTATTTGGGGGAAGCAATATGAAGTAGAAGTAGCCAAGCAAGGGCAAAAACGAAGCAGTTACATTAGCAATCATACAGCGAGTTTGGTAGTCATTTAGCAGCAGTTCTCTATTCATTAAGTAAACTCACTCAGTGAATGCCCGGTCTTGTGTTTGGCGTCTCCAAAAATTACTGTAGTGTTATCAAGATGCAGAACTCACGGTTTTTGTTTAATATGTGTAGAAGGGAAAAACGGCATTTCCATCCATTCCCGGTGGCCTCTCCTCAGCGAGGTCTTTAACCATCTCCCTATCTCGTCGTCTCCTTCTGGTCGCCTGTCAAACCTTATCGCTCGATTGCAGTACGTGTCATCCACAGCACGCTCACTCCCTCGCTCTGGTGGGGCAGTTCCTGGATAAGTTGTGTACTCAGCGAGTTTAGCTGTGTAACACTCGTCATAATGGGGAGCGAGAGGGACAGCAAGCGTCCTGTAAACTACAGAACCGCTGTTTGATGTTCGCGTTATCGTAAAATGTATATTCTGTATACTTGAGTGATGTGCATTTTCCAGACAAGGAGCTTATCATCTGCTGAACTAGGAACACTGTCACATAATCATTATTATCACGATCGCGGTCCTAATTATTACTATAGCCTATACAATAGGCTATGAGTGCATTGTGGCAAATGTGATTTTGATCAAACTTAAAATGGTAATATACTCTGCATTTGTGTTTTGGAGATATATATATATATATATATATCTCCAAAACACATGAATATATATATATATATATATATATATTGAAATCCCATCTTAATGGGAAACCACGATGCAGCCACACGTACACTTTATAACCATGCCTTCCAATAGTCACTCCGTTTTCAACAAGAATGTTGTAAGCAATTTAAAACAGATTATAACCAGTGTAAAGATTAAGGTCACCACAGGAAACAGAACTGTGTGGTTACGGATAAAGTATCCAACAGCCAATTATGCATATCCTTATGCTGTTTATAAAACGAAAAGTGAACAGTAGGCCTATGCCATTTTTTAACCTGCCAATGCTATTTATTTGATAAATAAAACAGAAAGATTGTATGCTGACCATTTATAACCAGCACAGTATCATTACCAAATGGACATTACAACAATGAGAAATTAAGCCATGTCTTGTTGTTATACAGCATGCATTCCTAAAAACACAGAACATTTAAATAACTTTTCATGGTGGAGCACGATTTCATGGTTTCATGGATTGAAGTCTACGCCAGGTAATCACTGACAAATGTAATCTCATGAATACTCACCTGTCACGAGATATCGTGGTCAGAACATTTTTAGAGAGAACATATGACCCTGTGAGGTCACGCAGGTTCACATGCTCTCCATTCCTTGCCTGGGTGGGATGTCAATGTGAAGGACTTTTGCCGAACTGTACAGTAATCAACTTTTAAGTGTGGTTCAGTTCTTCTTCATTTTATTACCACACAAAAATGTAAGTAAAGCATTAGTAAAGATTTGTATATTTCATATCAATGTTCATTCAAGATGCAATATGCTTTGTTTCATCTCATGTAACTGAAAAGCAATACAAAATGCGGAACTACGTGTAGATTTTAATGCTGAATATACTTGTGTTTTACAAATAAATTGTTTATAAACATAAAAATAAGACCAAAAATATTAATAAAAGCCAGTTTTCACTCAGTGGCCATAACATCATCCTGAAGCAACTTTATATCCAACAAAATAAATGATATCCGTGTAAGTTCTCGTTTTAATCGCTGATGTCTTTGAAGCCTCTTTTCATAAACCGTACATTCCCATGATAAATCAGCCCTCTCAAAGAGCAGTCTGCTTGTTATATATCCTAGGTTTTGTCTGCACAACAATGCACGTGCCTTCATCTCTGAATAAATCAGAATGAAGTGGCATAATATATTCGTTTGAAAACCAAACAGCAAAAAGATTTTCTTTTTTTAAAGTGTTCATATTGAGAATATGCAGAAACATCGCATGAAACACTTTGCATGTGTGACATGCTGTCATACTTTTAAAATGTATTGTTGGTACCACTGTTTAACAATAAAAACAGACACACAGCCTGCGTGTTTGACTATGTTCATCCCTGAATATCAGACTCAGAAAAAATAGAGGCTTACAGAAAATAATGTAATTATCAGAAAAAAGCCAAGAACAGGAAAGCATAAAACATCACACTATATTATACCACCAATACCTATACATGGGATTTCTGGGAACAGCTGCCATTTAGAGCACCAGGTACATATTACGAGCACAAGCAGCTTTCTATCTCAACATGAACTGCTGCTATACTTTAGCAACAAAAATGGTGAGAAAACAATGCATTGTTTCTGCCTCTACAAGATGCCTAAAATGGAGTCCAGGATTCACAGAATCTCCCTTTGCTTTTGCAATTACTGTTATTAATGTTTTCATTTTTGCATAGGCATGACAACTAGCAGAAACTGTAGAACTTACAAATTTTAATTCTATGTTTTTGTTAGCATTTCAGTATGTTTGGTTATTTCCAGAACCACAATAAAGGAAAAGGTCAAGGGCCACCAAGTTCTTATCTCCGTCACGTGAATATCGAAATATATTTTCCGCGCTTCTGCAAACAGTGTTGGGGTTGGTACAATGCAAGAACAGTAAATTAAATTTTGCCGCCATCTGGTGGACAGCTGCCGGATAATGGGTCTAAACAGTGGATTTTTTTTAACCCCACGTTGGCACTTTTTAAGAGCTGTGCAAATTAACTGAATTTGTGCCGTAAAAAGTACTTCTATAATTGTATTTTTATTATTCTTGGTCTTGTTATTGTTTTTATTCTCTTTTAGAATACATTAAAGTATGTTCCTTTGTAGAGCTTAAATTTACCTGAACATGTTTTGACTCAGTCTCAGAGCTTCATTAAGACAGCATGTTCTGAATTGATCAGTAATTGGATCTAGTTTTGTGATAGGTCCAGTTTCTGAGTGAGTCATAAGAAAAGTTGCACATTAACTTTGGCAAACAGAGTCCCATATTAGAGGAGATGTCCATAAAGGTGGCGTACTCAGAATAAGTGAAGAGTCTTTTTGAAAGGATAGGCCCCATTGAAATGAATGGAACTCATGGTCGGGCATGATTATGTTAGCCATGTGAAAGCAGATTAGCTGCATGTAATACATTTTGAGATCTCATGGGAGGTTCATGGAGACAGCAAGTTCAGAAAATGTGTAAATAACTCCCATTATGAGTCCAGCTGAAATTAATGACAGGAAACAGCTTCATGAACTAGTTTTCTAGCATGCAACATGAAACTTAACAGGTTTCTTCAATGAAAATATCTACGGTGCAGTCTGTATTCGGACAATGACACCGTTTTTGTTGTTTTGCTCCAGACCTTGGGTTTGAAATTAAACAATGTGTATGGGGTTCCAAACTGAGGGTTCCATGTAGGATTTGCAGCCTTTTTAAAACATAGTCCTTCCATTTCAGGAGACCAAAAATATTTGGCAATTGGCTGGTAAGCTGTTTTTTCTTTTTGTCATTGCATAATTAGTTCATGCATAGGAAAGCTAAAAAAAAGAGTTAGTTTATGTAGATAGTATATAGATGTAGATAATGTGAATGCTCCATTTCTGTTGCCTGCATACCCAGATGTTCACACACAGTTGGTATACAGCATGAAAATGAAAACAGAGACATGATTGTTTACAATGAAATGGCAAGATTATTATGGGGCCTGTCATGTTTGTGGTGGCACAGACAGGGGGTATATTTCCAATTAAATGGAGAGAAGATGGGCAGTGGCGAGGATAAGATGTCAGCTTATTATTTAAAGCAGCATATGACAATCAGCACCGATGTAGTCAATACAGCTAGCTACACTCGTTAAAATGACATATACTTAAACTAAAAACACAACTCATATTTTACATATGTGTGTCATTCATTAAGACTGTACCACTTTATTTGTATACAAACTCCTCACTGTGTACCATCTTCCCATGGCATAATTTAAGTTTCCAATCCGTGAGAGGCAGCGATCGCACTACTGTCATCTGCTATTACCATAGTTCTCAACAGTTTTCTTGAAAGGAATGATGAGATTTTCCCCAGGTGGAGCATGCACTGATGCACACTTCAAATTTAGAGCAAACGGAGCGCGCATTCGGGTACTTTATCTGTACTCCACACTACCGCACTTCAGTTTGGACTCACACTCCAAGATGGAGGCATGCTCGCTATGCTCACTCAGAGCATGGACTTATGCGGTTTGGGACACAGTCATGGATTTTAAATTTGTGTTACTTTATTTTAATACCCCAGTGAAACAGGAAGCCCTTGGAGACCACAGTTCCCTAAGATTGAGATTCAGATGAACTTTAAAGTAAGCATGAAAATGTTTTTGAAAGTTTTTTGTTGAATTTTATTAATATAAGTTGTATTGTATTAATAATTATTAAGGATGTGATTAACTGTTGCATATAACACTTAAAAATATGTCTGTCTCTGAGGCATTGTATTAGGATAAGATTTTATTGAGCACCCACTATAATTCATTATCTTTATTGTTCATTTTATATAACCTTCTTTGCTCATCTTTATTAAGGATATGGTCGATTCTGGAAGTTACAACAGTTTGTTGACTTGTTTTTATGTCAATGCATGGAGAAGGCTGTATGTGTAATATTAATTCCAGAATGAAAGTATTGCAAATGAAAGCTTGAAAGACACAGCATTTGAAAAACGTGCAACGGCCTTTGCAATGCATTGTGAATATAAAGAATAATTGACGTTATGTTGAAAAATGAAACTGATGGACAGGATATAAAGAATAAGAAAAATAATTATTCTAGCGTTCGGGTTAAATAATGTATCACGGAAGCGTTGTCGACTAAATTGCTGCAGATTATAGCATACATATTATTTTCTATAAATTAGTTTACCTGTCCAATTTTGACGGTGCAAATGACTTGCAATTTTAGTTGTGCACTGCCATTTAACAACAGACAATGTCTTATGCTAGATGTATCGACTGATCACCGATTTCAAACTTTCTTTAAAACTCATTATTTAATTTACGAAGCACTTTGTAGTCATTAGCGCCACACTTAAATTACCAGCAATTAATTAACGCCCGGCGGCTTAGAGCAATTATTTCGCTGGAACACGTTTTACTTTCACTTTTTAATTTATTTATACGTTTATTGCTCCGCCTGGGGTTTTAGGTCAGACCGTCGCACACATAGGTGTTCTCACCCCTCTCCTTTGGTCGCTCTATCTCCCTCCCTCTCTATCTCTCAGTGTTTTATGTCTGCGTCACAACAAGTCGGTCGAGAGAGAGGCAGAGATGATGGCGTCTCTCGCGGGGTGATTTCTGTGCAGCTCTGGCAAATACGTTTAATAACATCAATAGGAAGGGAAACGAGAGGAAAAAGACGAGAACATGAAACGACTCCGCGACAGACAGACAGAGAGAGACCGACGGACAGACGCCTTTACATTGACGGGTTGACTGACATATCCGTCTCTCTCTCTCTCTCTCTCTCTCTCTCGCACACACACACGCGCCCGCGCATACGCACGCACATATATTCGCACGCTCGCACAAACACACGTACACATACACACAGACTAATTGAGAAGAGGAAAAACACTGGATGTACAGCATTTCATGTCAAGCTTGCATAGTTATCTCTGTGTTCCCGACGGAGAGGAGTTCGACTTGACAGGTAGCTACAAGCTTTCTTGCTATCCAGCTGTACATCTGTATGTATTTATCCACTAATTATATTCTATGCTCTTCCGTATGTTATGACTTGTGTGCATGGTAGAGCCTATGTTAGCATAATTTAAAATAATATTTTTAATATGATGTGTTCATAGTAGTTTTCAGACATTTTCTACCAATAATAAAGAATACATAACTGTATAAAATTTAGTTTATCCAACAACATTGTAATTAAACTACAAATATATGCATGCAGCAAGCTGTATCACTACACCCTGTACATCCTTTTATACTCTAATAAGTGAACACTGTGCCCACTCAATACATATATTAACAGAACACAACTGAATTAACCCTTGCTTCTGTATCTGATTCTGAAGTGCCTATATAATGATTACCTCTCTCTCTCTTCTCTCTCTCTCTCTCTCTCTCCCTCTCTCTCTCTCTCTCTCTCTCTCTCTCTCTCTCTCTCTCTCTTGTCAAGATGGGGGGAGTGAGTGAAGGAGATGATGTTCTGGCCCGATGGAGTGATGGACTGTTATACCTAGGCAACGTTAAAAGAGTGAGTGTGTGTGTGTTCGTGTGTAAGCCTGTATTTGTGGGTACGTAAATTGATGTGCTAGTGTGTAAGCATGTCTCTTGTCCATCTCTTTCAGGTAGATGGAGTTAAACAGTGTTGTTTGGTGAGATTTGAGGACAACTCTGAGTTTTGGGTCCTGAGAAAAGATATACACTCCTGTGAGTCTTTATAAAATCTTCATTTCTGAGGTACTCTATCTGCAAGGACTACGACAAGTGTGCTGAGTGGACCTTATACTTTAAACTGATTTTGAACGAAATGTAGCTGAAACCTCTGTTTGTAATGGTATACATGTAGATTGTACTCTGAGGCTACAATGTAACTTAGTACTAACACTAAACGGAACAATTTTATTTGATTATAACATGTTATAATATTTCAAACAAAGTATCAGGAAGAGCTGTGTGAAATTATACATTCAACAACAACAATATCTACGATAAATGTTACTAATGATTTCTGTATAACACATTAGAATTATTCTTTATAGAGCAATAATTAGAACTAATAAAGGGTACAATGTGCAGAGGAATTTCTTCAAAAATGTAAATGTTTACTTTTTTAAACAGCGTTAGACCAATCCTCTAGTTGGAAAGTGTGCCCCTTTCTCCATGCAGGCAGTAAAAGGAACTACTGCTTGTTAGAAATGATGCAGGGCCAAATATTCAGATGTCAAAAGGAGTGAAATGTGAAAGGGTTCTGGAGACACTGAAATCAATGAAGGGCCAAGGAAGTGAATCAATATACATAAATTAACTCAGAACTGCAGAATGATCTCTCTCTCTCTCTCTCTCTCTCTCTCTCTCTCTCTCTCTCTCTCTCTCTCTCTCTCTCGCTCAGTTTCTGCTGGAATAGAGGAAGTTTGCTGTGTCTGTGATGCCCCGCCTCTTAAAGAACCTCTCATCAACTGTCTCAAGTGTCGCCATGGTAACCAGTGTGCTCACATCCAATATCTTATACATAGAATGTCATTTGAGCCGGTTTATATTAGTGCCTGTTATTAGGGAAATCATTTGTGCGGTTTACTCATTGAGTTGAATATTATTGAGTATCTTTGATAAATTATCATACTATGATATTCAGTGTTTTCTGTAGTGCAGAGGCTTTTAAGATGCTTTAATGAGATGAATCTTAGAAGAACAATATGCCCACAATCAGGAAGTCTGAATACCTCAAATCCAATTTCATAATCCTAATTTATTTTTTATCTTTTGTCAAAATAATGATATATTGTCTCAGACAAACAACATATGGTGTTTTGGTCATCCTACAGTCAAAAGGGATAATGAAACTGTCCTTATCCCTGTACTTTTGTCATTATTAGCAGTTATCATACTGTTATGTTACTGTTATGGCCTTACAATTATAAAATGAAAGTTTTGAATGATTTATTATTGACATTTTAGAGATAATATGTATGACTTGATAAGACCAAGATTTAAAAATATCCATGGGAACACATGTGACTACATTATTACATTATATGTTAGTTACAAATTAATTAGTAGTTTTCTATAGTTTACCTTTCTGCCCTTTCAGGTTATCATCCACAGTGCCACACTCCATCCATAGAGCCTGAAGCCGACAGCAATACCTGGATATGCCGACAATGTGTCTTTGCAGTTGCAACAAAGGCAATAAACTTTGTCTCTTTAACCATGGAAAGCCACATACTCTTACAAGAGAAAAAATGTTTATATATATATATGTCTATATGCATTTGCTTAGTACAGTGAAGGGATTGGAATGCATTATATTTTGTGAGATTGTATCACTGTTTGTTAGAGTAAACAGAACTACCGTAGTTTTGACTTGAGTCTGCCACTCTAGACCAAGGCCACAGAATGCTACTGTGCAGGATTTTGTTTCAGTCAGGAACTTCCACTTCATTTTGGGAGGCTCTGTTTGGAGCATGTTAGTGGCGTGTACTAGGACAGAAATTAAGTAGCCACCTTAAGCTTGTGATTTACAGAATGTATATGGTGATATTATGTTGAGCTGTCTCAGTTGTTTGATATGGTGATTAGTGTCTAAATTTTAACCTCCAAAGTAGGAAAAATGTGGACTCTAATGAAGCCTTGACTGCTCTCATATGAATTTGCGAACATTTATTATGCAGTTATTTAGGTAGTAGAAGAGAACATATTGACCATATTATTCTTCACTGTCACTTGATGTCTTGCGCCCAGATATTTTTTATACAGTTGACCCATAATTAAATTTTATTAAATATTTATTGACTAAACTCCTCAAGTATATCTTTAAATATACTATATAATTTATTGTACCATTAGTGTATTAATGTTGCAGATTGCTTTGTCTCCTAGAGAGGGGGAGCCTTAAAACGGGGCCGTTTTGCCCGCCTCATGCAGCTAATGAAACTGGGCCTGCCCTATCAGCTTTCATCTCTGGATTGGGACCCCCAACACCTAACAAATCAGCAACAGTGTTACTGCTACTGTGCTGGCCCTGGAGAGTGAGTACTTGGAGTTTTCTTGGATGCTGAACTGTGTGCTTGGAGTATCCATGAGCAGGACAGAATGCTGTAAGGCTAAATCAAATTTAGTAAATTTTTATGATGATATGTAATAAATAATTACATATTATTACAAAAAATAAAATAATAATATATAATTCATAAAACCGCTTCCAAAAACTGATTAGAATTATTGGTTTGTTAATACTCTGATAACAAATTATTAGGTCATTATTAAATAATGCAATACCTAACTTTGACTTTTGTGTTGTTAATTTTGCTGCAGATGGAACCTGAAGATGTTGCAATGCAGTAGTTGTGGTCAGTGGTTTCACGAAGCTTGCACACAGTGTCTGACTAAACCCCTGCTGTATGGAGACAGGTGAGAAAAACAGATGTAGCTGGTCACAGATTTGATAGTACTGTGCATGTTTTGCATGCCTACGCAAATGCCACCATGCTTTTACACTGATTGCATCAGTATGTCTGATATATATGCATGCTACCCATTGTTAGCCATTGTTTCTTTCTTATCATTGAGATTTGAGTTTTTAAAAATCCATATCAATCTGTTAGATCTTTTAGATTAAACAGCTGTGGAGTATAGATGTCCACTAAATGTTCTTTTATGCTTTTTCTGTAGGTTCTATCAATTCCAGTGTTCAGTTTGTACCAATGGGCCAGAAACAATTCAAAGACTTCCTATGAGTTGGTGAGGGATATTTTATTATCATACAGAAAAGCATTATCATTAAATATATTTTTCAAAAATTGCTCTAGCAATAAAATACTAATTGCAGGTAGGTCTTATACTCAATGCACAATTATAAAACTTTATAGTTATAATATGTGAATTGTGCATCCTGAAAATACAGGTATAATGTTTTTAAACATGTTACCTTTCTGTATTCTTTGTTATCATGTTACTAAATTTAACTCAGATCTAACATGACCAGTCAGTAATATAAAGTGGCATAACTGAGTTGTAATAAACATTTACCCACTTAATTCAAGACCCAGTACAATGCAATGTCACTACATTTTAGTTACTCAGAGCGTATTTTCCAGTAATTTTTGTAACAAACTTGTGGTTGTTTGTTTCATAGTGGTTAAAAAGTAATCACGGCTTATTGTCAATGTGAAGGACAAGATGATGTTTTGTTGTATTGAATGTAGTAGGTCTTAGGCATGTTTTTCCTGCCCATTGGTTTAGTGAAAACATTATTTTTCTTCTGTAAATGGGTTTTTCATTGTAATGCTGTTGTTATTGCAGGGTAGATTTGGCCCATTTGGTACTATATCATCTTTCTCTTTGCTGCAAGAGGAAATATTTTGATTTTGACCATGAAATACTGTCCTTCGCCAATGAGAACTGGGATTCTTTGCTATTGGGCACGGTAGGAAAATTTCTTATTGAAACAGGAATGACATTCCCCTTAAAATATCACAAGTACCGTTACTTTTACATTTGTTTAATACTGCAGTTTTATCTGCAGTAGGTGTTTCTAAGTCACCAATACAGATAAATAATCTCACTTTATACAGGTATAGTCACAGCTATATTTTCAGCTTTTAAATGCACTGGTATTTTTTGCACTTTTAAACGGTCCCAGTCATGATAAATTGAGAGGCCCAACTGGCAGTTCTAAGCCAGGGAGAAAAAGTCCTTAAAATATAGCAGATTTCAGCATCATGAAATGCCCTACTCCTCTATTAACCTGTACCATTATTGCCTGTATTAATATTAGTGATACTTTTTAGTGATATTATTCCATTACTGGAATACTGGTTTATTTCCGCAGTGCCATTAAATCCCTCTCTCTGTTCCTCTTCCTAAAGCTATAAGGATTACCCTCACTGCCTCTCCTCTCTCCCCCCACCCCCCTCTCTCCCCTAGCTGTCAGACACACCAAGGCAAGACCGCTGTCAGAATCTGCTCAATGCTTTAAATTCTCATAAAGACAGGTGAGAACTTGAACATTAACTCTGGACAGGATGTGAAACCATGATTTACTTAACATAAAGTCTAAAATGGGAAAATGTGACCTGGTACCTAGTGTGATTAGTTCATAATTCGTTCATTTAATTTGATGCATGCATATAATATTTCTTCCTTAAATTACGTTGACATACTGATGAAATAGTGCGCTGATGTTTTTTTACATGTGCTGTGTGATGTATAAACAAACTGTAAAACAGTTGAGAGCACAGAGCGTTGAGCAAGAGCATTGCTACCAGCTCCTTATTTACATATTATGGCTTAGCTAATTGATTTGCACCAGCCTATTACATTTTCAGAGTCATTTAAAAATTGATTACGGTCATATCAAGCTTCTCGCCTATTGTAACATCCACCTCACATAATTGGTTTATTAAATATTTTACTAATTTTTTAGATAACATTTTATTTAGACAGTATTGCAGACATTTAATTTGGTAATATGGGTGTGTTATGTAATATACTTATTTGTATATTAGTTACTAGTTGTACAGAGATATATATCTAAACCTGATCTAATAAAAATGAATTACAAATCTCTGTTTAACCTGTCAGTAGCAAACCAGTGTCAAGCTATTCCTTATTTCATTGATGTTACATCATCCAGCAATGTGTTTTTATGAAATACCTCATTTAAGTGTGACAGCTGAAGCTTTTCACTGAGTCCTCTGCCTGTCTCCCTGATCTTGTCGAGGTTCGTCTCTGGTAAAGAGATCAAGAAGAAGAAGTGCCTTTTTGGGCTTCAAGTTCGTGCTCCTCCTCCTCTGACCTCTGATCTGTCACCCCTCATCACAGACCACCCCATCAACATCACGCACAGGAGAAGGTGAGCCAGGAATCGCTTATTGAGTAGTCAGAACCTCCAGACCCCCTCCTTAGTGAAGACGGCTAGGCAGACTGCCATGGGGGAAGACTCCAGTGACAGCATTGCACATGCCATTCACACTTCCGCAAGAATGCTGTTCTTCATAAATTAACATATCAAATGTGCAAGGCAGTCCCCTTGGCACACAGACTGCTTGGTGCAGCTTGATTATAGTCAACCAAACACGTTCCATAATGTTTGCATCTCATTTTCAAATTTTCAGAGGTTTATACTAAATTTCTGTCTCAAAAATTGATTCATTTGAAATCCTGGTATGTTAACATTCCCTTAAAGATATTCTTTAACATACTGTTGGAGTGTTAGGAATATTGCAATGTGTATCTGTAATTTTTAAGCAGATTTGTATGCATGTATGTTAATGTTGTAAAACAATGCTTGCTTTTTGGTTGTAATTTCACAGACAACTTCATAATATCATGTACTATAGTCTGCCTCCGAATCCCTGACACCACAGATTTACACCTTGCCTCATTACCTGTATAGTTAAAGAGGTGGCTGAGCGTTTTTCCAAGTGCCAAGTTTGGATAATAGCTGATTTTACTGTAGGAACACTAATTGGGTGAACTAAAAAAGGGGGTGGCTTTCTGCTGCAAAGCTGTAGAACCAAAAAAAAAGAGATTTTCACATGACCGGAACATGGCAGCCATCAAACTGACAGTGCTTCTCTGTGGTTTTATCTCTGCTTTAGCCCCCTGTCTTTGGCGTGCCATAGAAGAGCAGCAGAGTCAGAGTCACGCAAATCAAAACGTCGCATCATGGAGACGCAGGTCAGGGCTTCAGCCGAAAATGGGTGCTGAATTCAGAGAAGGGTGGTCATTTTAAATATGAGTGCTGTCCTTAACTGTGAAACTGGATTCATTTTTTCTTTCCTTATTTGGAAAAAGATAATGTGTATCAGGTTACATTAGTGTCAAGGCAGTGCAAGAAAGAAATATTTAAGATATTACTATGCAATAATATGGTTAAATGGGGTGCTGTGTTTTTGTGAGGATGTACAGTAATCAGAAAGAGGGAAAAGACAGAAAATCACCATGGGTAATAATAACCATAACCATGCATGCCTGGCAGCCAACCAAATTGATAAATACACAGCCTCATACTGAACTGAGCTGACCTTAATCTCCTTTCTTCACTGGCCAGGTTTGCTGTTGCAATGAAAGCGCAGGAATAAGATGGGAAGTGTGTGCTCTCTGGCAGTGAATCCAGTCTCACTGCTCAGTGGATTTCAGTTCGGCCAGGTGGCACTGGCATTTTTACAGTGCAATGGTGATTTAAAGGCACAGATTTAAAGGCACAACTCA